>NC_140909.1:4309486-4341986 GCF_045865225.1 Trachurus japonicus
TTGTTTATGCCGTTACGTGCAGCGGCTGTCGTCCGTCTGCCCAATTTCACGTGAATGCAGCATGAAAAATACGATTGAGTTGCTTGCGATCTACAACCACAACGCTAGATGGGAGGAATTCCTACACAATGTTCCTTTAATATTATAAATAATGCAATCTAAGTGATCTTCTCTGTTTGTTTTAGCAGTGGGACGATCACAGGTGGAGCTGTGCTGTGTTGTGATGAGATGAGATGAATGTTCTGCCAACGCTGGTACAAACACATGGCGATGACACAGTTTCACACTGCTTGCTGGTTGTAATGAGCAACACACACACAGCAAAGTGCATGGAGGGAGATGACTGTAATCTGAATAAAGCTGCAACTATTGAGTCAATTCATCATTTTTAATTAATAAACAATTACTCTGACAACTCTGAATCATCATTTTAGAGAGTTTCGTGCTTTTCTTACAGATCAATCGTCGCAAATCAAAGATAATCAGACGAAACACGATGTCTGGAGAAGTAACGGTGGGAAAATAAAACTGACATTTCTCTCACATTGTTTTGTAATGAGTAAGTGTTTGCTCAAATAATTCATGATTGGTAGATGAAGTGATTGTCAGCTCTGCCTCTAATGGTTTTAAAAGGTTCATGAGATCAGTTTCTCAGTCTCAGTTAACAGTTTTTTTTTTTAATTAGCCATGCTGATCTCAGTCTATGCATAATAAATAAATAATCACAGAAGGTGCAGTGGATTATTTGGTCTTTGCACTGAGACCGGACTCTTCTGGAAAGAGCAGGAACCGCCGCGCGGGGCCGAGGAGGTGACGAACAGTAACACTATCTTTTTGAGTCAGGCCTTGACGAGCAGCAGCGGGACTGAAATACACACAACCAGAGCCAAGGAATCTAGGCTGCCCTAAAAAAAGACCTTCAAAGTGTCGTCTGCTGCTGCTGCTGCACCACCACTCATACCCGTTGTTAGCTACAGTAGCTCGGTCCTCAGGGAACCTGTCAGAGAACAGCTCACTTCAACGGCCTCGCTGGAATATACGTACAGTAAAAAATATATTTAAAAAAAGGCACATGACTGCAGTCCCAAGAGGAACAGAAACACTGATACAGATACAGCAGGATGGCTCAGTTCCTCCTCCTGACTGTTTCATACAAACTGAGGGAAAGTACTGCACCTGATAGCATCACACTAAAAAGGCTTTTACCCTAACAAGCATGTAGGAGAAAGCAGGAGCAGCAGGTGCAGTCGATTTGAATTCTTTATACTGTAGGTAAATTCATGAAAAACTCTGTTGTGTTGTGTTCCCGGTCGTCCGCCTGCAGCAAGGCAAGGCAAGGCAAGGCAAGTTTATTAGTATAGCCCGTTGTTACCACCAGTTTGTCTCAAAGGGCTTTACATCCCATCACAACAACATCCTCTGTCCTTAGACCCTCACATCCACTGAGGAAAAACTCCATGGAAAACCCTTTTAACAGGGAAAACCAGGAGAAAGCTCAGGGTGAGCAACAGAGGAGGGATCATCACCCAGGACAGAGATGTTGTTACACACAAGACAGACAGACAAAGCTGAGCGTACTGTACCTGTTGCTCCAGCTCGGTTTTGTAAGACGACGTCGACGACGCCCTCGGGAAGCGGTCGCTGCTCAGCACCGAGTCCCGGCCGTACAACCTGCTGGAGCCCAGGGCCGACGAGGAGGACGAGGACGAAGACACCGTGGGACTGGACGACGTGTAGGACGACCTCGAGCCGGACAGACAGAAGGGAAGTCTTCGAGACCGGGAGTCCATCATGGAATTTCCTTGAACCTTTGGCGAGATGAAATCCAGAAATTATTATTATTATTAGTATTATTGCACAACTAAAACGTGAAGTGACATTATCCGACTCTGCAGCCTATTGTATCGCGGCGTCGAGGCGAAAAACAAAACAAAACAGAAAAAAATGCAGCAGTTTTTCCACATCCAGAGACAAGTCAGGACAGATCGGGTGCTGCAGCTCAAAGCCTGAAACCTTTTGACAACCTTTGGTGCTGTGGCGTCTCACACGCTGCTGATTTGTCGTCGGCGTCCACGTGACCAGAGAGTCTGTAAACACTAAAACCTGCTCCATGCTGCTTCCTGGTCGCGGTATCAAAGTCACAGTGCCTATCTTTGGGTGCATGAACTCTATCACATGAACATGACACTAGCAAAGAGCAGCAGCAGCAGCAGCAGCAGCAGCAGCAGCAGCAGCAGCAGCAGCAGCAGCAGCGTGTGTGCGTGTGTGTGTGTGTGTATGTGTGTGTGTGCGTCTATTTGTTTACCTCCTCCAGTTATGAGACACTAATAAGATCATTTATTATGCAGCTACATCATTAAATCCACCTCCCTGTGCAAATTCTCACATTCCCACAGGTCTTTTTTTTCCCTTTTTAAACGGAGGACCTGCACTGCAAAACCTCAAAATCTTACCAAGAATATTTGTCTTATTTTTAGTCAAAATGTAATTTCTAGTCAAAACAAATCCCATTACACTTAAAATAAGACTCATCACATTAAAAGTAGCTTGTTTTTAAGACACATTTTACTTATTTCAAGCATATTTTCACTTGAAATAACTAGAAAAAGCTGCTAGTGGAGCTTTTCTTCCTTATTACAAGCACAAAAAAAACTTTACTTTCACTGGCAGATTTTTCAACTTATTTCAAGTGAAATTTTGTTTGAAACAAGTGAAAATTATCTAAAAACAAGTAAATTTTCAGGTGATGAGTCTTATTTTAAGTGGAAAGAGATCAGTTTAGACTAGAAATTAGACATTTTGACAAGAAATAAGACAAATATTCTTGGTAAGATTGAGTTTTTGCAGTGTGAAATGTCAGAGAGAGACTTTGTGACACGAGGTGCTGCAGTGTGAGTTACTCCCTGGTAGTGACACAGATCCATGGACATTTAGCTACAGCACCTGTGGTCAAAGATAGCTCAGCCCGCCAGCAGCCTGTCAGACCCACATGAACAGCAGTAAATAAGGAGCCAGATAACAAAAAACCTCTTTAACCCCCAACGCAGCAGCACTCAGACCTTTAAAGCCAGAACATGAACGGCTCACCTAACCAACAACAACAACCACCTCCAGGAGGAAAAGTCTTAAAAAGCAAAAGACATGCAATAAAAACGTGTCATAAATCACTCTTACACTAACAGTGTGCAAAAACCTGCAGGTGTCTTATTATCTGCATAAAATCCAACCTACAGAGTTTATAATGAACTGTGTGTTAACATAAACACTAAAACATAAATATTTCACAAAACTGTTTTGTTATTTCACTCACTTAACAGTCATGAGCTCTAATGGTTTAATTCATATGCCATGTTACAGTGGGGTTTTGACCTGATGTAGTCCAGATGGGGAAATAATTTTACATTAATTTGTTTATTTAAAAGTTGAAACCCAGAAGTGACAGAGCCTTTTCAGTTGCTGGTCCAAAACTGTGCAATAATTTGCCACAAACAGTTTGTTCCTCACCCGCCATTAATATTTTCAAAACACAACTAAAAACCCATCTCTTTTCCATGGCATTTGATGGGGCATAGTACAAATACTCCAGTCAATCATCATCTAAATTTATTTTACCTAACCGACTGTTTTTACATGTTTTTTCTCTATGTCTTTCTCTCTTTTTATATTCTTTTGTGGATGTTGTTCTTGTTTTGTACATAAATGTAAAGCACTTTGGTCAACATTTGTCGTTTAAAATGTGCTCTATAAATAAAACTGACTTGAGTTAACTTATTATCAACTTCACAAAATAAATCGGATCAAACGAGGATTTAAAAAAGAAAAAACGAACTGGATGAAGTTTCCCATAAATGGCGGAAGTCAACAACACTCTGTCACGTGTCCAGTGGGCGTCACACACACAGGTAAGTCAACACCTGGACTGAGTGAGTAGAAACTCTCAGTAGAAACAGTTTAGTGTCAAATTTAAAGTCACTTAGCCTTAAACACATCTGTCCGTGTTCAGTTTTCTTCCTCAAAGTGTTTATAATCATTGATAAATGAACCAACCTCCTCCTCTCGCGACCGACTTGTACATATTAGCTTGCTGGTTGGCTAACGTTAGCTAGCTAGCAGGCTAATGAGCGTTTAACGACGTTTAAACATTTAAACGCCTGATAATAATACATAATGTAAAATGTTGTGTTAGTTTGGTCCTTGATTCTATAAAGTCTATCTATCTATCCTATGTAAGTAATGCAGCGTTCGCGGCACTCGGAACTCGAATCTCCCAGTTGAAAACAACGAATTCCGACTTCCAAAGTGCTTCACGTAGCTAAGGGCACAAAAACATTTTCTTTTTAAGGAAGCATTTTAAAATAATGAAAATTACCATTTAAAATCGAAGAGAAATGACAACATGAATCCACTGTGCTCCACAACAGCAGTAAGTAAATCTCTAACCGTAAGTAAATATTGAATATTGCACTTTTCTTCAAGTAGGAGTCGGAAAAATCCGAGTTGTCTCGAACGCAGCATTAGCTTTATTAGCCGATGTTGTTTGTCATTAACGGGTCCTGTTTCCACATAAACCGTTATTTTTTTTACCGAACACTTTCCACAACAACGGTGAACATTTCACATGTAATATACCTCCACACTAGCTATACACCCACAGAACCAATGGTGACTGACTGTCTGACTGCTGTCGTTGCCGTTAATGAAGCTACCACGTTAAAAGACGCCGTTCCGTTAGCATCTGTACGATTTAGCCTGGTTAGCATCTGTATAAAGTGAAGTTAGCCGTCATTAAATGTCCGTCAATCAGTACCTGAAACATTTGGGGCTTCTTGTTGTCGTTATTGTTGTCATTTACCCCCCCGGCGACTGGTGACACACAACCCTAGACTATAATAGGCTACACAACACAACACAGTTAGCTGTA
Source organism: Trachurus japonicus (assembly GCF_045865225.1). NCBI lineage: Eukaryota > Metazoa > Chordata > Actinopteri > Carangiformes > Carangidae > Trachurus > Trachurus japonicus. The sequence continues at coordinate 4,314,408 of NC_140909.1, forward strand.
GGCTAATTAGCATAGCTTGGTGGTTAGCTTTTAACGTTAGCCTTTTACCCATCTGCACGCTGCGCGTTGCAAAAACAAAAGCGATGCAAATGCGCGTTAATCGGGAACGGCAGCGATGAACAACACATGATTTCCGTTCGAGACAGTTTCCGGGACAAGTGACAGATTAAAAGTATGAAATCTGTAGCACGTCAACGCGCTGTCAAGTCCATTTCCTTACCCCCTTCTTCTTGTTTTTGATCTGCTTCTGTCTCCCTTTGCTTTTTTAGCACAACAGGAACTATGGCGGCCGTGAAGGAGGAGCAGAGGATCAGCTGATTTGTGACCCGGTGGGAGTGGTTTACATTTTTTTTTTTTTACCCAGATTGCTTTCAGGTGCGTGCTCCATTATCCTCCACTGGCACATGGTGCATCCACGTTTTTTTTTTTTTTTTGTATGAGTTGGAAAAAAAAAATGTATGCACGCCACGGGAGTTGTAAACACGTTTAAATACAAAGATCAGTCTGACTTTTGTGTCTCTTAAGTCAAACAGCGTCTCCATGTGGCTCAGACAGACAGCAAAGTCATATTCATTTCATTCATAGTCATGTTTTATTTTATTTTTAGCAGGGTAATTCCATCATTCAGCACTGCACATGAGTTCAGTGTCAGTAGCAGCCACACAGTTCTGTCAGGTCCTGGAATAACCTGAATACACCTTACTTTGCAATTTCTTAATTAAAATAACATTGCATGGACATAATAATGTGCAAAATACCCACTGTGATACAATGAGTTCTTTTTTTTTTAATTTATCAATTAATCAGTAGCTATAACCTCAAGGCCACTGATCCAAACTATGCCATTGTGTTTCCCTCTTTATTCATTTTCCAAATAAGCAGGCAAAAATAGACAGACATAGGCCCACCCAGGTGCAAATGTGCCTATAGTTTTACCCAAGTATAAACAGAAATATTAATTAAATCAAATCAAATCAAATCAAAATCAAGATCACTTTATTTTTCCGTAAGAAAACTTAATTGCAAAGAGCGTCGGTGCAGGTGCAGACACATGACGCAATAACGACTCAACAACATATCACATTACAATGGCAACATATACACACGTGTTTACACAGCAGACGAGCACAGCACAACAATAAGTGAGCCTTATGATAAATAATGCATAAAAAGTTAAAGACAAGCAAACAACATAAAGAAACTAAAAACTAACAAAAGGGAAAATCACACAAAACAAATTGATTAAAGTGAATAGATAATAGAGAAAATCCACAAACGCACCAGTAAAGTGTATTTACACCGTCTCTGTGTCTCTTCATGTAATCCTAGACTGACTCCACGATGCTGAGGTCAGGACTCTGCTGGGCTGCGACCATCTGCTGCAGGACGACTTCCTCCTGCTCGTCTTCTTGAAGAGTTAAATCCACGTATGAAGCTGAAGCTGTGGACTGAGGTATGTTTAAAAAAAATAAATAAAAAAAAGAGCCGGTGTGTTTATCCCCCGTTGAAAGGGCGGGAGGTGCCAGGGATTTGTTGTCATTACCACTGTTGGTTTTTGTCCATGAGTCTGGGGCCAACACATCAGCCAGGGAAACCAGCCGGAAATGAAATAATACAGTTTGGGATTTAAAGTGTAGAGAGTAATTGTTTTTTAGACTATAACAGTCTGACACTGTGGAGCCAGATACACAATGAATACTTGGACCTGTGTGACTGTAATTTAGTAAATAAAATAAGAATAGAGAGCAAATTACTGTATACGATTCATCTGCTAAAGGAGAATATCAGTATCACGAGGCAGAAAGCAGAAAGTGTTTGAATTACAGTTTAGTCAGACATTAAAATGTCAAATAAATCCCTTCGATTGCACAAACTATAGACTTGAAATGTCAGATTTCAATGATCTTTTATGTGAAATATCTACCACAAACCACTCACTGGACTGAGTCTTAACTGGGGTATGTGATGCATCTCATGTGCATCATGGCATTTTGACATTTAAAAAAAAAAAAAAAAAAAACAGCCCCGAGGATGGCCTAGTTAATCCAAGTCAAAATGAATAAGTGGAAACCTCCCTTCCAGCCTCTTACATGGTTTCTTCCAGCAGCGTTGGACAAATGCCAAACACACGACAAGAGTAACGAACACAGAAAAACACACACACACACCTCGTAATTTCCAACTCCTCCCAGAGACAAAGGAGTTTAGACTGATAACATCATCACTCATGGAAAAACACTGTGGACCGTTTCTGCTGGGACTGTTCATTCAGCAGCAGGAAGTCGATTTCACATGGAAACTGTTCTTAATTATCACTGGATTATTCCACCAAAGAAAGAAACTTGGAGGAAGTTGTTGATTCATTTTTTTTTTTTACATGACTCATCTCATTTTTGCAGCACAAATTAAATCTGAGAAATTGATAACCTTAAATCCTTGGCAATAAAAAACAAGAATGATGAAAGATGAATGAAAGATATGTGATGGTTTGCTGACATCACTGAGCTGATTACACACGTATAGATAAAGTGCAGTCTGATGCTGCTCTTACTCATTTCTGTCTTCTGCTGTTTGCACATCGCTGTCGCTGTTGATGATGTTTCCAGTTTACTTGACAATAATCAGAATCTGGGTCATCTGAAAAACACAGACACACACACACAGACACACACACACAGGCACACACACGGTTGTATACACCGTCTTGTCCAGGGGTGACGTCATTATGAAAGAAGACAGGAGGCTAATAGCCACTAAGAGGCAGTGTAGCTCACACTTTTCTCCCAGCATCCTCGGCAGCAGAGATTCAGTGTTATTTGCCAGAAGTTGGTGGTGTGTTTGTTTTAGTCAGGGAGGCAATTAAAGCCCAATTTCAACAGGTTTAATTAGATTGATTTGAATAATTGTTTTTTTTGAAAAGGCTCCATAGATCCCGTCATCACAGCAAATCCAGGATTAGGTGCTTTCATCGTTTGATTTTGATTTGCAATTCTTTAACTTTAACATCTAATTTAAGAGACGCAGAGAAGGGAAGAGAGGGGAAGGGAGGGGAAGCATTGATCACAGATAAGTCGCCGCGCATATTTTTCTTTCTCATTCGTTTTGTTTACATGATGCAGATCTGGGGGCTTTATTGTGTTATTTACAACAGAAATTAATTTAATTTACCGTGTAGAAAGAAACTGTGACACACTGAATTCATGTTAAATGTGTGTATGTGTGTGTGTGTTCATGTGTGTGTCCAGGAAGGTCAGGTCTGAGCGGAGGAGAAGAGGGAGCGTCGTTGCACAGCAGATGCATAATAATGTGAAGGTCAACAAGATAGACTACTCATCATCACGCCTGGTAAAAGAAGAGAAGAGAAAAGAAAAAAAAAGGTACAAAGAAACACTTAACGGTGCGTCCTGCATGGGAATCCATTATTATTATTATTATTAGTCGCATTCATTCATTCATTCATTCATTCATACAGTGATCAAACCAAGTGTAAATCTAAAAGCAAGGCTAAAGGAACAAGAGGTGAAGGAGAAACACACACACACACACACACACACACACACACACACACACACACACACACACACACACACACACACAGAGAGAAAGGGATAAATATAGGAGGGCGGTGCTGCAGATTAATTGCTGACAAAAAGGACACATGACCTAGACAAATGAGGAAGTGCAAGGTCTGGTGAGTTGGGGAGGAGGAGGAGGAGGAGGAGGAGGAGGTGCTCAACCCACTTGTGGGTCTGTAGGCCAATGCCACAGCCCCCCCACCCTACCCCCCCACCCACCTACCCCCTCTGCACACTATTACATGAAGAAGAGGCACTACAACCCCCCCACTCCTCTCACTCCTCCTCCTGCTCTTCTTCCCAGTGCTGCTGCTGATAGGACGATAATGGAGCATTCCTCGGAGTTGTTTCTCATTCATGCTCGCTGTGACAAGGGAGGAACATGCTTTCCACTTGGCTGGGGGTGGGGATGGATGGATGGGTGGGTGGGTGGATGGGTGGTGGTCATAGGAGGTGGAGAAGGGGGGGGGGGCTGCGTACTCTCTCAGCCAAGAACATGGACATGTAACCTGAGATTCGCACGCAGCCAGCGCCCCCTCCTCTTCTCCTCTCACACAAATCCTCTTATTTATGTGCTGTGAATATGAGATGGATACGTACCTGTCTGTTCTCTCTCTTCTCCTTCTTCTTCTGAGCTGTTGTTCATTTATTCCAGCTGTTGCCTGCATGGCTGTCTTTTCTCTTCAGCTGGACTTTAATAAAACATACAGACGTAAAACAAAAACAAAAACAAAACAAAAACACTCAGAAATGTCACCGTAACAATGTTTAAAGGCCGTTTAGTTAGTGTGTGTGATTGTTGACACTCGTGCTCATATGAAACCGACTTTAACTCTCGAAGCCTTAAGACACAAGAAACAACTGCAAGAATGTCTGGATTTGTCCAACACTGTGTAATCACAAAGGAATGTCCTGAGACATTTCTGCTTTTCCTCTACAAGACCCCTCTTTTCCCACGGCTTGTCCAGGTCTTGAGAATCTGTTTCCTCTCCTTCTCCCTCCCTCTGTCTCTCCCTTCCTCCCTCTCCCTCTCTCTCTCTCTCTCCGTGTGTTTGTGAAGACACATGAATACCACAAAGGCTGGTTTTATAGGCAGGACTACAATACGAGCTCAGTGTCTTCAGGAGCACAAAGAGCAAAGAGTCTGTGCCCTCTGAGAGAGGAGGAAAAAAAAAACCCTCCAGGAAGGAACATCCAGCAGGCGAAGGAGGTTGTGTGTTGTTGAGTTATTTCCAGTGTAAATCAAACAAGAAGATTCGTGCGGAAACAAACACGGCAAAGAGTCGAGTGGAGCCAACTAAGCACATACAAGAGCACATGTTGTCGTCGTCCCACGGGGAATTCCTTTTTTTATTATTATTATTATTATTATTATGTTGTGTAGACCCACAACGTTGGGAAAGTTCACTTTCTAGATGAACTAGTTCAACAAGTTCAGTTCACAATTTCTGAAATGAACTAGTTCAGTTCATAGTTCATAATTCAAAATTTTGAACTAAGTTCACGTTTCCAAAACTGAACTAGTTAATAGTTCTTTTTTTTTTTTCAATATGTTGCTACAAGCTGTTATTTTTCTAAATGATTGCCTCAGCCCATATCGAACCACAGACAGCAATTGTTTTAGCAGTTTTAACCAGTATTAGTTATAGTTTGCCTACTACTTTACTTTCCCCAACTGAGTTACAACGTTATGAAAGTAACTATTGCGTTTATTATATATATTTATATTTATACTATTTTATAAAATTCTCATATAATATGTCACATTACTTGGACTTTCCTCTCTAATGAAGTCAAACTTTGAGAGAGCGCCGTTCACAGACGCCATAATGAACGCGTTGTGTTGTGTAGACAGATATGTAGTGTTTTTTACTCTTATTTCATGTTCGGCCTCTGATCTCTTTGGGTTGATGAGTTCGATGACCGGCCCCTTGAACCCGTGAGTGAAGGTATCCATCTTTAAACCCCCTCCCCACACACTCTTTGTGTGTTTTTGTGTAGAAGAGAGTGAGTATGAACCTGCCTGGAGACACAGGAATGGAAACGTCGGCTGCATCTGAACAGAACAGAACAGATGGGTAACAATGGTGAAAAAGCCCAGGCCACATGTGTTAACACTTTAGGTCACATGTTTGAGGGGCACCATCTAAAAAAAAGAAAAAAAAAAATGCTCCTGAGCTATTTGTAGACATTCTTCTTCCTCTTCTTCGTCTTCTTCGGTTTGCTCTGTTGCTGCGATCCACAACCACAAACACAAACACAAACACGCGTCCTTCCTATATCAGTGTCTGTGTTTTATTTTAATTTCACGTGTCGGTGCAGTGTAGTAGACAAAATAAAGCAGCTGATTCAGGGAGGAGCGGGAGCCCATTGTGACTTTTTTTTAGCGAAGCAACACCCCCTCCACACACACACACACACACATACACACAGACACACACACATGACGGCCACCACCACTAAAAGGCTTTTCCGGGGATCCAGAGAACATTTGTTGGTCTTAATGTTCCCCAGACACAAAGTGACATCTGCCTCCCTCCCTGTGCATGCCTGCTGCTCTTTGTTCAGACGACGAAGCTCCGAGGAGCGGGGCTCATTGAAGGCAGGGATGATGTCACCATTGTGATCATTACTGTGCCGTGTGTGGTGTGTGTGTGTGGTGTGTGTGTGTGTGGTGTGTGTGTGTGTGTGTGTGTGTGCTGCTGCCCTATTTCTGACCAGGCGTCACTGAGGGCAGGCCACAGTGTCTGCCTGCACGCTGCCAGGAGGAACAGCGGCCTGCCAGTATTAATTAACACACACAGGGGCCGGTTTTCATTAGTCCCCCCCCCCCCCCCCCCCCAAAAAAAAAAAAAATCCCTCTTAAGACCCCCCCCCCCCCCCACCCCAACACCCACCTACGTCTAAATTCAGATACTCAACGTCAACAAGCGGATCATCAGTCTGAGGAACGTCAGGGTCCCTACACGTCCTGGAAAATCTGGAAAACCTGGAAAATGGTTGACCAATTCTCCAGTCATCATGGAAAACATGGAAAATTAGAGAGAAAAAAAACGTCAAATGTCCTGGAAAAGCTTTGAGTTGTCCTGAAAAATGATTTATCACATCATGACATCAGCTACCAGAGCTCTGTTTGACTTTTTCAGACCCTGCTAAGGATTTTGTTTCCAAAAAAACAAAAAAAACAACATGTTTGTGCTGTTTTATGATAAATTTGTCATCATTTCTAAGTATTTAAGAGATTATTTCATAGGTTAGAGCCATAGACTGCACATCTTTAAAGGGATAGTTCACTCAAAATTGAAATTTCACTCATTATCTCCTCCCCCTCATGTGGACTAAGGGCTGGGAGAAGTTTCAGAGTCCTCCGTGGCTTCTCTGAGTTACAGGGGGTCTCGGCGTGGCACTGCATGTCAATATTAACGGTTGCAAATGGATACCAACTGTCTTCGTAACAAAAAGACACACCAAAAAACATCCAAATACCTCCATGCTGCTCGTATGTAATGTCCCTCTTGTAATGAAGCCCCGACATGAGAAATTGTTCAGAAAAAAATTATATAAGTCTATATTTTAGACTCTCAATACAACCTCTTCAATACTAGACGGACATTACAGACGAGTATGGAGGTATTTGGATGTTTTTTGGTGTGTCTTTTTGGACGAAGAAAAGTGAACTCCGTTCGCAACCGTCATATGGACATGCAGTGCTGCGCCGAGCCCCACTGTAACTCAGAGAAGGCAAATTTCAATTTTGAGTGAACTATCCCTTTAAATCAGATTTCTGGAAGAGAGAATGAGAGAGAGGAATAAACATAGAAACAAACTGATTAAATCAAACAAAATCAAGTACCATTGTCGAAAAAGGGCACGACTTCTCCACAGTATGAATGGGACGGGGGATGAATCAGTGTTTGGCATAAAAACTAATGACTGTCAGACAGATGAAAATGTCCTGGAAAACCATTTCAAGAGCAGAGTGGGAACCCTGAACGTGTGTGGACGTGGAGCCGACGCTCAGTTTCATCCTGATAAATGATTTATTCACTGTGTCCATATATATATCAGCTCTACGACCTATTATAAACATTATTATTATTCATCTTTATGTTATTATTCAGTTAACGGATAGCTACAGTCGTCCCCTCAGCAGAGTTCAGTTCAGTGTGAACTCATCTGTTGAATAATTTATTTTTCCGAATCAAAAACGAATTAATAGATACTATTAATTATTCAATTAACACAAATACGCACGCTCGCGTTAATAGAGACGCACACGTTTGCTCCGGGAAATAATAATAATAGGAAGAAGTTTCTATTTAGTCTAAATGATGAGTCGTATCATATCAGACCGTGCTCTCTGTGACACCATCATCATCATCGTCGTCGTCGTACTTTGGTTCCTCATTTACCAGCAATTACTCAGAATGAAACTTTCACACATGCAGGTGTGAGTGACTGACAGACTGACAGATGTTTAACACATCCTGACACCAGTCGAACAGATTTCTGTCACTCTTAAACACACACACACATCCTTCCTTTTAGTCCTGTGTGATAAAAGTTAAAGTTAAAGTTGAGCCTGCAGCTGCTTTTTCATAAAGACGTCTTTTCATAACTCTGTCGAGGATCTTAGAGGTGAAGAAGTCACGTAAAAAGATGCACTTCTTGATTCTGTTATTGTGACCAATAACACCTATAAATTCCCGACATTCCTCCGAGCTCTCGCTGTTGATGTTTAGAGTTGGAGAATATCAGCAGTGAAGCTGCAGCGCGTCGGGGGGATTTGACACGAAAGTTTTCAGGGGATTTTTTTTTTTTTTTTGGGGGGCGGGGAGGGGGGGCGGGGGGGATAAAGCCTGAAGGCAAATGTCAGCTCATGATGTGGATAAAAATCAAACCGTTACTCGTCTGAGGAGGGAAAAGATTGTTTTACAGAGACAGTGGTGGAAGATTTTAAAGTATCTTTGAGCAATCTGGGTTAAAATTAATATAAAATGTGACTTGGGAAGGAACCAGGAAGTATTTATAGATCTGTTAGAGCAGCTAAATGTTAAAAGCACAAATGTTTTACACAGTCTTTACATGAATGACCAAGGTTTCTGACTGAATCTAAGTTATTTTTCAAGAAAACAAGACATTAATACCATCAAAAATCACCAGTTGTGCAAATCTCGCAGCAAAAGCAGCTGAAATGGCTCCAGAATTCGCTGATTTTAATCGTTTTTTGTGCATTTTCTCAGTTTCAGTGGAGAAGTTTCATAAAAAATAACACCACCAGCTTCAGAACAGTGAAACCACGTCACGTTTGTGTCTTTTCTTGTGCGCCCAGACATTATGCATGTAGAAATATGCAGTATATATATATATATATACGTATATCTGCAGGGAGGTAGGTCTGTTTTCATACATTTTATAATAGCTCTTAGGGTTTATAGGCAGTTCAGACACCTCCAGAATGAATATGAAAGCTTGTTCAATAAATGGATTTTTGATGGCCTTCGCACACTCTCTGAAAATAGCTCATATACCTGGACGTTTGTTTCCTGTTTGAATTAGACTTTAAAGGTCTATAATTAGACAGTAGGTAGAATTTTAATGTCTTTGCATCAATATTACTACAGATTTGTTTTGTTTTTTTAATGTACAAATAAATACAGATGGGCTGACGATCCAAGGCTTTAATTTACAAATATACAGAGGTTGTTGTGTTTTGTCTCTTTAAGTTGAATCCACATCAAGACACACAGGTACTTTCTGTCACATCAAATCCGCTTCACATGTGGTTGTGTGTGGGAGCTGAAACCACACACACACACAACATATGTCACATCTGACTGGTAATGATTTCAGTTTTGTTGAACATCCTCCTGAAGCCACACTGCGGTTGTATGTGACAATAATACTAATTCTACATAATATACACATATATATACAGTATATTTGACATTATCTGACGTGATCGGACTACTCGATATTCACAGGGAATCAAACACATTCATATAACGGTTCGTTGTCCCTCTCTCCTGCTGTGCCGCCTCATTTAATTATCTTATTCTAATTATTTCATCGTTGTCAAAACACTAATCCACACACACACACACACACATGAGCTTGTAACAGTGCTTTTGTTTCTAGTGTCTCTCTTTTCTGTTTTGCCAAATTAGTGTTTTTCTCAGTGGATGTCGATTCCTTCAATAGACGTGGCTTTGATTTAATTTCACAAATAATAATAATAAAAAACCAAAAAAAAGGAGTGAGATCAGCAGTTTGAATGAGTTTTTAATGTGAATATGAAGGTGAATAAAGAGCACGAGATGCACCACGTGTTTAAAATGATGTTTTATATCAGAGTCTTTTAATATTTATTTCATATTAGGCACTAAATGAGTCACTTTTTTTTCTGTCGCCTGGAGTTGTTGCACAATTAGAGCTGAGATGCCTTCAGAAAATGTGCCAGATTACATGAGGTTGTTCTGTGTGTGTGTGTGTGTGTGTGTCTTTTAAAAGAGTCAGTATTCACACACACCAAAAAAAAAGAAGGGGGGGGGGGTGATCATGTACCGCAAAGCATGGCTAATTTGAGATTAGTTACGAGTTCCACTTTCACTACAGCGGTGCAGTGTAAATAACTGTATTCCATTTCTACGCTTTGATCCCAAATTTTACAGGGGAAGTCTCTGCCAAAACTTGTCAAAGTCACTGCAAAAAAAAGACATAAAAAAGACATAAAAAAGACGTAATTCTGCCGTTAAACGTTACATTTTCTGATGGTTTCTGCAGCTCTCAGGTATCTCACCTTTTGCATTTCAAACCACTTAAGCGTGGCGATTTAACAGAAGTATAGCTCCATGGAATCACAATAAGGTTTATTTATTTTCCAGGTAATGACCGTGCGTTATTCGGCTAATGTCTGTGTATTTTATGTTTAATAATAGACCGTGTACACTTTGTTGTAGGATAATCAAGAAATATATACAGTATATACATATATATAAAACAAACGGCCTGCATGGTGCCTGCCTTGCCTGGTGTTACACTGATAACTAAAGAAATCGCGCTTTCTATGTGGGTCAGAGAAGAAAGATGAATACAGCAAAACCTAAAGTTATGATAATAAGGGGAGGAGGAAGGGAGGAAAAAAAAAAAGAAAGGACATTTGCTTATCTATCAAAGTGTTCTCTTGTGTCACAGATATATATATATATTCATATACACATGCTACTGTAGCTGCAGTGGACGGAAATCAAAGCTTGTTATATGTAAACTATGATAAAGTAATGCATTGAAGCTTGAAATTCCTTCAACTGTGAAAGTCATTTCCCTTGAAGAAATCCCCCCCCCCACCCCACCCTGCCTCACCCCCACCCCCACCTTCAGCTTCATCTGTCACGAAACGCACAATAAGCAACTGCACCGTCAGTCAGTCAGTCAGTCACCTACGTAACACCAGGTTTTCTCTCCTTCCTCTTCGTCTTCGTCTTCTGTCTTTATTTTGCACATTCATTCAGTATTGGCTCAATAAGTGTTGGGAAATTTCATGCCACTTTGCTTTTTAAAAGTTTATTTAAATGATCGAGTGAAGCGCAGGCAGCAGAGCTTTTTAAGTTTAGAGTTGGAGACTGTGTGTGTGTGTGTGTGTCTGTGTGTGTGTGTGTGTGTGTCTGTGTGTGTGTCTGTGTGTGTGTGTTTAACAGCCGCGCTCCTCCAGGGTGATATTCATGTGGACTTGAAGGAAAAATACTAGGTTGATTACCTTAGCTAAACCCCTGCACTTAGGCGCAGATTTAGCAAATGGAAAATGTTGCTGACATTTTGTGTGTGCGTGCGTGTCTGTGTGTGTGTCTGTGTGTGTGCGTGTGAGAGAGAGTAGGCTACACACTAATGTGGGTAAAGATGTGTTTGTGTTTGATTCAAGGTCATTTGGCTTTGCTCAGGTTGGGGTGACATTTGCTTGTGATCTCATTCTTCATGGAGAGATGCATCAGTGAAGGGCTGGGACTTGTTTCTGCACTTTCCTGGCACAAATGACTCCTCGTTCCCAGAAAAGGAACATACTAATTCTCCCTCTCTCTCTCTCTCTCTCTCTGTGTCTCTGTCTGTGTCTCTCTTTCCATCGGTCACACACTGACAACATGTGCACACACACACACACACACACACACACACAGACAGACTGCATCTCCTCATTGAATGACAGTGTGAATGTACCTCATCGACGAATGACTCACTCTACTACTCTGCTATTATGATGATTTCTCCCTTCTGTGTATTACATCATGCAACAGAGGGTTCTGCTCAGTTACATTCACCACAATAAACAGTATCTGAGTGAGTGCACTCCACTCATCATCATCATTTTTATTTTATTATTTTTTTATTTTAGGCCGTGCAGGGGTTTATTAGTCAGCCTTGCATGGAAAAACATTGTTTAGCTGATCTCCCAAAGAACTTTTTTTCTTGTAATATCTCATATTTACTGAGAAGTGCAAGTGCTTTCAGAGCTCAGAGTGAATCATGTTGCAAGAAAAACACTTCTCACATCCCATAACCTGCCTCCTGTGGATGTCTGTGTGCGGTGAAAGGTCAAGGATTAATGCATATTTCACTGTCACATGGATTCCCATATGCCATTACAGGCGTGGCCGGGGCTTTCAGAATAACTGTAATTGGGTCCACACACATGTGAAGTGAAGCCATTACATATATTGCAAACCTTTTTTTTTTTTTCCAGTAAGGGATAGTAGGATAGCAATCAATACCAGTGTTCATCTGGCATAATTGCAGAATTTTATGTCAGTGAGAGAGTAACTGTGTAACTGGAGGCACACCAAATACTCTACATATAGCCGGCTGCAAATTGGTCCCTTGTGCTTTAATCACACAGGCAGTTCAAATCATTGACTTTGCAAATCATTACATCTCACAAGGCATTGTGTTGAAGACTACTGATGTATTGAAAGGATGCTACTACAAAAGACAAGACACTACAGTACATGGGATGTTGGAGAATAATTACGGCCCTCGTCGTCCTCGTCCTCGTCGTTGTCGTTTTGCGAGGCTTTCTTACATTAATCCAAAAACAAAAGATTAAATTAAACTCCAACTATTATAGCGGTGTGAGATGTCGGAAGCAGAAGCGCGAACAATAGCGCTCCACTCCGCTCTATACAGCAGAACATTGTCTTAATTTAATTTATTGGGTGTTTATTTAATACTTATTATGTAGGTCACAACAATAAGTGAGGCCTAATTCAATTGCATAAAAAGACTTCCTTAGGCCACTTTTCTTTGTGAGTGTGTGTGTGTGTGAATGGTTATTTTGAGCTCCATTTATAGTGTTCAAATTAAACATCTCAGAGTTGCTGGAAGCTTCTTGTGTTAATGGAAATCCCACATAGTGGACCGTGTGGGGAGGAGAGCAGATGAATCTGTATTCCCTGAATGTGTCTGGGTGAAAAAATCAATAAATGCAAGCACAGCTCCTCGCTTTCTGACGGCGAGGCGCTGGGGCCGTCCCTGTCTTTGCTATTGGTGAACTAATAGAAAAATAATAATTAAATCCAAATCACCAGATTAATTTGTTTTCCATCAGTCTCAGGAGAGATCTTTTCTTTTTTTTTTCCTCCTGTTTCTTTAGTGGCTCATTATACTTTCTAATCAAGACCAAAAAAAAAAAAAAAAAGAAAAGTCCCCTCTTTTAGACAGACATGCTGTCTCCCTTCCCCCCCTCCCCTCCCCTCCCTTCCCCTCCCTTCCCTTCCCTGTGGTGTGCTTTCTCGCATTGCAGTCATTGTGCTGGCACTTATTATGTTACAAATGACCGAGGTACGGCAGGCATTCTCAGTGTGCATGCAAAGAGGGCCCACCCTTCTCTGCCTCGCCGGTGCCTTCTCCTTAATGACGATGCTCAGAGTGCCCCGCGACGCCACCACACGCAGCCCCTCTCCCCCCTCTCCCCCCCCTTATTCCCGCCCCCATGTGCTCTCTTTAATGAAGATTCTCCAATGCAATTAAAAAGCCTTACTTCTCTTCTCTTCTCTCTGCTGCTGCTGCTGCTGCTGCTGCTGCTGCTGTTACTGTATGACAAACACAGCCACTGTCATTCCTCATGGCCTGTCACTGCTGCAACAAGAGGCGGAGAGGAGATGGAGAAATACACCAGGGTGCCAGTGGCTAGAGAGACTGATAGAGAGGATTGTGTGTGTGTATATGTGTGTGTGTGTGTGTGCATGTGCATGTGTATGTGTATGTGTGTGTGTTTGAAGAAGAGCAACCCCCCCCCCTTCCCCTTCCCCTTCCTCTTCCCCTCCCTCCCCTTTCTCAACAGGTAATGGAAAGGGGCAGAGAGGAAAATCAATGACCAAAGAACATGGAGAGCAAGCTTATAAAATGGCTTTAACTGAACACCACAAGCTGAATTAGAGGTTGTCTGTGTCCAAACTCTTCCTCCTCTTCCTCCTCCTCTCACCTTTTTATTTATTTAAAAAAGGAGCAAATAAAAATGACTGATATGCAAATAAACAGCTTTTTACAATTCTCGCAACGTCCCGGTGACACTTTTGCGTGCGCTTGTAATGTCACTTGCATCCCAGAGGCAACGAGGAGGATGATGAGGAGGACGAGGATGATGATGAAGGAAGGAATAGGAAACATTTACGGTCATTTATAATGTTTATGAAGCATTAATATGAATGCGCCTGTAAACCGACACTCCATCACGCCGCTAACAATGAGTTCATTGTTGTTGTGTGTGTGTGATTCATGAGCTGTCCATAAACTCACAGCCAACAGTTTGTTAATCCCGTATAATACCAGTTAAAGTGGATACAACCAACCATACAACCATACAACCAGTGGCGATGTGACACACACACACACACACACACACACACACACACACACACACACACACACACACACACACACACACACAGATAGCTACACCAGTTGGCTCAGGCTTCTGTGACCCATCCTCATCCTCGACAGGGTGGGGCAAATAAAGAACAGTTGCCCACTCCATCTGCAAAAAAAAAAAAAAAAAAAAAAAGCCCTCGCCGCTCCTCCTCTATACCACCACCACTCCCCCCCCCCTCCCCCCCCACCCCCTTGTTGTTTTCCAGTTGAATGAAATAATCTTCCCCCGTCTGGAGAGCCAGTCTGGGTCAGAGGGCCTGCGTTCAGCCTGTTGCTTATTGTGTGCTCAGAAGAGGAGGTAAAGCACACAATTAGGCACAGATGGCTGTCTTTGCCAGGCAATGTATTGATCCCATCCCGGGGAAAAGATCTGTCCTATTTCTGGGTTTTTTTGTTTTGTTTTTGCTTTGTTTGTTTTGTTTTGTTTTGTTTGGCAAATGCTTTCTAATTTATTTCAGCCCCCCCTCCACCACCACCACCACGTGTTAGTGTTATCTGTCTGATTTGTATTTGTTTGATCGTGTATCATCTTCTAAAGGGATCGTCATTTGGTCAGTTAACAGTGGGACTCGTGGGGAGGGAGGGATGGGGGGGAGGGGGGGGTTGGAGAGACGACTGTAGCAACTAGGACTCGTCTATTCTGATAAATGCAGTGTAAATGGATACAGAACAGAAGATTAATGATTGCTTGTATATGGATTTTAATGTGTGTGTGGTGATAACAGAATAACACAGTTGGGGCTGTTTAAAAACTTAGTGCAACATCTATTGATGATGACTGAACAAGAAATTAGAGTTGAAACTATTAGTGGATATATATATAGATCAATATCAGAAATGTTTTTGACAATCGTGTAGCAAGGAGAAACTTGTGCCTGAGGTCGAGATGTTTGCTTTAAAAAACAAATATAAAGTGAGTTTTCATTGTGATTTGTGCAGAAACAGGTGGACGTGTTGGACACAGTTGTGTTTAAAACAAAGTACTAGTAGCAGAAATGTTGTTAAATATGATTTTGAATACATGATTATCAGTAAATAGACCCTAATGTGTGGGTCCAAGTTGTTAAAACTGATTGAATCATTGATAATTCCACTTTACATCAACTAAACCTTCAGTTTAAGTCCAGGTAGAGTTGAAACTATCCACGGAATAATCGGTCAGTTGAAATGAATCAACAATTGTGTAGTTATTTAACAAGAAAAAAATGACAAATTAAGTGTAAATGCACAAGAACTGAACTGCTGTTGTGTAAAATGTGAACTTTTCTTTCCTTTGCAAGTTGCACTGTAGTCGTTTTGATCTGATCTGCAACTAACTGATATCGTCTTATCAATTAGTTTCTTGCTTAATCAGTTTGTCTGAATGAATGGTCTGTTAATCGACTAATCAATTCATTGACTGATTGTTGCAGCTCCTTGTGAAGCAGAAATGTAAACCATCAGGATAATAATCATAACAATAATAGAAGTTATTATCATAGTTAAGTTTTATAAAAGTTATATTTTTTAAAAAAAAGAAGAAAAGTAAATGTTTATAAGAACACATCTTGTTATTTGTTTACGGGGGGCAAAACCATGAGCACGTGCACGTGGTTAAAGCTGAAGTTCACTGATTAAACTAAACTAACGCTAAATAAAAGTTCCTGTCGATGACAAGTGTCGCATTTGAAGTAATAATGGTCAATAACTGTGTCGTCGTGTCTTTAACTCAGCTGCTGTTGTGTAAAATATGAACTTTTCTTTCCTTTGCAAGTTACACTGTAGTCGTTATGATCTGATCTGATCTGCAGCTAACTGATATCGTCTTATCAATTAGTTTCTTTCTTAATCAGTTTGTCTATTACACGTCCAAATGAATGGTCTGTTAATCAACTAATCAATGAACTGACTGATTGTTGCAGGCAGCTCCTTGTGGAGCAGAGAGCTAAACCGTAATGGACATCATTATAATAACTATAATAATAGGCCTACTTATTATTATTCATAACTTTTTATGAAAGATTAGAAAAAGAAAGATTAGAAAGTAAATGTTTATAAAAATGCATCCTCTTATATGTTTACGGGGCCACATTCATGAGCACATGCACGTGGTCAAAGCTGCAGCTCACTGACTAAACTAACGCTAAATGAAGTTCCTGTTGCATATGAAGTAATAACGGTCGATATCTGTGTCGTCATGAGTCTTTAACTCAACTGCTGCAATGGTTGGTATAATAATGTAAAATGTGAACTTTTCTTTCCTTTGCAAGTTGTACTATAGCCAATATGTTCTGATCTGCAACTAATTAATATCGTCTTATCAATTAGTTTCTTGCTTAATCAATTTGTGTATTATAAGTCTAAATGAATGGTCTGTTAGTCAACTAATCAGTGAACTGACTGATTGTTGCAGGCAGCTCCTTGTGAAGCAGAGAGCTAACCCATCATCAACATGAATATAATATATAACAATAACAATAAGATTATTATTATTCATAAAGTTTTAGTAAAAAAAAGAAATTAGAAAGTAAATGTTTATAAAAATGCATCCTGTTATATGTTTAAGGGGCCACATTCATGAGCACATGCACGTGGTCAAAGCTGCAGCTCACTGACTAAACTAACGCTAAATGAAGTTCCTGTTGCATAAGTAATAACGGTTGATATCTGTGTCGTCATGAGTCTTTAACTGCTGCAATGGTTGGTATAATAATGTAAAATGTGAACTTTTCTTTCCTTTAAGTTGCACTATAGCCAATATGTTCTGATCTGCAACTAATTAATATCGTCTTATCAATTAGTTGCTTAATCAATTTGTATATTACAGTATAAGTCCAAATGAATGGTCTGTTAGTCAACTAATCAGTGAACTGACTGATTGTTGTCATGAAAGTAAATGTTTCTAAGAACACATCCTGTTATTTGTTTACGGGGGGCAAAAGAAAACCATGAACACGTGCACGTGGTTAAAGCTGCAGTTCACTGATTAAACTACAAACTAATGCTAAATAAAAAGTTCCTGTCGATGACAAGTGTCGCATTTGAAGTAATAACGGTCAATAACTGTGTCGTCGTGTCTTTAACTCAGCTGCTGTTGTGTAAAATGTGAACTTTTCTTTCCTTTGCAAGTTGCACTATAGCCAATATGATCTGATCTGCAACTAATATCATCTTATCAATTAGTTTCTTGCTTAATCAATTTGTGTATTATAAGTCCAAATGAATGGTCTGTTAGTCAACTAATCAATGAACTGACTGATTGTTGCAGGCAGCTCCTTGTGAAGCAGAGAGCTAAACCATCATCTACATAAATATGATATATAACAATAACAATAAAAAATAGTATTATTATTCATAAAGTTTTATTCAAGTTTTAGTAAAAAAAGAAAAAAGAAAGTAAATGTTTATAAAATGCATCCTGTTATTTGTTTACGGGGGGCAAAACCATGAACACATGCACGTGGTTAAAGCTGCAGCTCAACACTAAATGAAGTTCCTGTGGATGACAAGTGTTGCATATGAAGTAATAACGGTTGATATCTGTGTCGTCATGAGTCTTTAACTCTACTGCTGCAATGGTTGGTATAATAATGTAAAATGTGAACTTTTCTTTCCTTTGCAAGTTGCACTATAGCCAATATGATCTGATCTGATCTGCAACTAACTAATATAATCTTATCAATTAGTTTCTTGCTTAATCAATTTGTATATTACAGTATAAGTCCAAATGAATGGTCTGTTAGTCAACTAATCAGTGAACTGACTGATTGTTGCAGGCAGCTCCTTGTGAAGCAGAGATCAACATAAATATAATAGCCTATATAACCATAACAATAACATTTTTTATTATTATTCATTAAGTTTTATTAAAGTTTTAGTAAAAAAGAAAAAAGAAAGTAAATGTTTATTAAATGCATGCTGTTATTTGTTTACGGGGGGTAAAAGAAAACCATGAACACGTGCACGTGGTTAAAGCTGCAGTTCACTGATTAAACTACAAACTAATGCTAAATAAAAAGTTCCTGTCGATGACAAGTGTCGCATTTGAAGTAATAATGGTCAATAACTGTGTCGTCGTGTCTTTAACTCAGCTGCTGTTGTGTAAAATGTGAACTTTTCTTTCCTTTGCAAGTTGCACTATAGCCAATATGATCTGATCTGCAACTAATATCGTCTTATCAATTAGTTTCTTGCTTAATCAATTTGTGTATTATAAGTCCAAATGAATGGTCTGTTAGTCAACTAATCAATGAACTGACTGATTGTTGCAGGCAGCTCCTTGTGAAGCAGAGATCAACATAAATATAATAGCCTATATAACCATAATAACATTTTTTATTATTATTCATAAAGTTTTATTCAAGTTTTAGTAAAAAAGAAAAAAGAAAGTAAATGTTTATAAAATGCATCCTGTTATTTGTTTACGGGAGGCAAAAGAAAACCATGAACACGTGCACGTGGTTAAAGCTGCAGTTCACTGATTAAACTACAAACTAATGCTAAATAAAAAGTTCCTGTCGATGACAAGTGTCGCATTTGAAGTAATAATGGTCAATAAAAACTGTGTCGTCGTCGTGTGTCTTTTCCTAGGGACGCTGCTGCCTGTGTGTCTGTGTCTGCTGCTGCTGCACAAATAATAAGTTTTCTTTGTGTGGCAGTAGTGAGCTGACGTCAGGTCGGTTCCTTGAAGTGGAGCTGAATAAACCTTGAGAAGAGTCTCCTTCAATCTGCTGTTAGTAACTAACACACACACGCACGCACGCACACACACACGCACACATACACACACACATTCAACTCACACACACACACACTCACTCACTCACTCACACACACACACACAACACCGACCGAGACTCAATTACTGCCCAATTCCCTTCTTTATCATTCGTCCCCGACCTCTTTCATAACCAAAAGCAGCGACCAAGGAAAAAAAAGAGGAGGCGAGCTGAAGCTGAAGCTGAAGAAGAATAAGAAGAAAACCGAAGCCGAACGAAGTGTTTTGTGTGTTTTTATTTTTTTTTATTTTTAACTACAACAACTGAAGAAAAAAAAGAAAAACCCACGTTGGAAATAAGTAAAGTGTCGAAACTAAAAAAAAAAAAAGGTAAGTGTTTTATTTCACTGACGCTGTGTGTGTGTTTTTTTTTATTATTATTTTTTAATTATTACTATTATTAGGCTACTACTCGTACAGAAAGCTGCTGGTTTGAGCTTCGCTTCTTATAGTTTCTTCGCTTTTCTCTCTCTGTGTTTAGATAGAGATACTTTTCTTTCTTGTTTTCGTGTTACGATGTACTAATTCATTCGCTCGGTGGCGATGGTGCTAGTGGTGGTGGTGGTGAATCCCGAACATAAGTCGACTCGACGGTAACAATTCACGGTCAAATAACGTAAAGTTTACCCCCCATCACCTCTCTCTTTCTCTCTCTATCTATCTATCGCTGTGTTATGTTGTGTTGTTGCTGCTGCTGTTGTTTTATTAAACATAAATACGAACTATTTTCTGCCTCCTCTGTGGTGTTAGTTAGCGGTGGCGGTGGTGACCTGATAGTGGGGGGAATCGTCTTTGTGTCCTTCCGATCTCACGCCAGCTCAGCTCGGCTCAGCTCAGCTCTCACGGCGTCTGTCGGTCGGTCGGATCAAACTTGTGTTAAAATCGTAGTGAATTTAAAGTTTCTACGGGTGTGTTTTGTGTCTGTGCTTGTAACCGCTGTGTTAATACATTGACTTGTCGTGTTTTTTGGGGGGTAAATGTATTAAGATAGTCGCTGCTTGGGGTTGTTTTAACCGTCAAAAACGGACTGGACTGAGCAGCAGCCGTTGGACGTCCGTTAAAAATATCCCTCCGCTTTAACGGTCCAATCTCTCAGGTCCTATCTCAAAGATAAAACAATTAGCGACAAATACATAAATAACTCAAGATGTAGGTTGTATTATTATTATCATTATTAGAGTTTGACTTTTTCCTCTGTTGTTAAGCCATGTTGTTGCTTATTGCTGCTGTTTCTGGCCAGCCCTTCTTTTTTTTTTTTTACCGGCTGGCTGTCGGTCGCTTCCTCAAACCGAGAGGCAGCAGCGGCAGCAGCGGCGGTTGTTGTGGTGGTTGAGTGCAAGTCAAGCTAGCAGCTTGTCCGAGTTGTTGAAATTTATCCCTTTGTGTATATTACAATATCCTCCATTTTTTCTGCCCCTTCCAAAACAACAAGCCTCTCGCCATCTTGGTTATTTTAAATTCGCCCCCCCTCCTCTTTACCTTTTCCCCCCTCTCTCTCTGTCTTCTCTCTCACTCACACACACACAGACACACTAACACACACACACTTTAAAAGGAAATGGATCCACGTTTTTTTTTTTCGCAAGTTTTACCAAAGTTTTGTTAGAGAGGGGCAAAAAAAAAAACCCTGACACGGTGTTTCACGTCCTGTGTGGTGTTTCTTTCTTTCTTTTTTTTTTAAAGAGGACATTTAAGGTGGTTTGATTGAAAGCGATGGTTTGAAGACAGTTTGTGTTTGTTGTTATTCATAAAAAGATAAAGAAAAGCAAACAAAAAGACAGATATAAAGTGAGGTCGTGTTGCGTTCAGGGACGTGGTTGTGATTTGTGCAGAGAGAGAGACAGGTGGACATGCTGTGATCTGTCGCATTTAGACCAAAGTAGTGACAGTTTTTCTTTTTAAAGGCGATTTAAATGTTGTTGAATGTGATTTTCAGTGTGCTGCTTTATGTTTGTGTGAATGAATGGAGAAGGACAAGGAGGAGGTGGAGAGAGAGGAAGGAGGAGTGAGGGAAGAAATGAAGAAAGGAAGGAAGGATATTAATTACCAAGAATCCCATTAAGAGGAGCAGTAAAAATAAAATATAACTGGCTGTCGCTGCCAAACACAAAGTTCTTTGAAATAATTATGTAACTGTTAAGGAAAAGGTATTTATTGCTCTTTAAATGAACCTCTCTTGGCAAATGCTTGCATGCTTGTTTACACAAAGTTGAATAGTGATTGATAGATTTTCAGGATTGACAAGTTGGAGGACGTGCA
Source organism: Trachurus japonicus (assembly GCF_045865225.1). Classification (NCBI taxonomy): domain Eukaryota; kingdom Metazoa; phylum Chordata; class Actinopteri; order Carangiformes; family Carangidae; genus Trachurus; species Trachurus japonicus. The sequence goes on from NC_140909.1 coordinate 4,335,915, forward strand.
CACTCGCACGTGCGTCTCTTGTCATCACGCACACACACACGCACGAACACACACATTGGCGTCTGAATCACCCCTAACTGAGCTATGATACCGGTTTGCAACAGTTCAGACTGGAGACAGAGTTTATCCAGCGAACGGAAAAAACGGTGACCTTATTTAATTTCGGCCATCCATCTTATACAAAAGGTGTTGTTTTAGCTCATCCGTCAGAGTTAAAACTTGATCTCACTTTCTTCACCCCCCCCCCCTTCCTCTGGTGTCCTTAAAGCAGTTTAAAGGAAAAAGGAAAAGGAGGAGTGGGGGGGGGGGTAAAGGAAAACAAACCGAACAAATGCTTTGAAATGGAAAATCTGATCATTTCACCTCCCACCTCTTTTGTTTGCCCGTTTATTGCTGCAAAGCTGGAGTGCAGAGGAGCAGATGTTTAGCCAAACATGAAGGCGCGGTGCCTCTGTCCTTATGGGGATGGCTTTCCCTCCTCACACACTCACTGCTGATGCATCTATATGACAGCTGCTTGATTTCATGGAGCTGCTAAGAAGCCATTAGTGGTATCAGTGAATTGAAACGGAACAGAGTCTCCCAGTTTTTCTCACCACTATTACAACTAACTGTCTATTGTTAGCGTCATTTTGTGTGCAGATTTGTTTGAATATGTGTAGCCGGCGTCTGTGCATGCATGTACGGCACGCGTTATGTCTGTGTGTGTGTGTGTATGTGTGTGTGAAGTTGTAAGTGCTGCAGCTGAGCAGATCATACAAACCAACGTGAAGTAGTAATATATTTGTGCAGTGTGTTTTCCCATAATTTGAAACGAGCGAGCGAGAAACAGAGAGTGAGCAAGAGCAAAAGTGAAAAAAGGGGAACAAATCTGTCAGAGTTTGTTTGCCATGTTGGTTTGAAATGAAAGCACACTGTGCTACCTCAAGCACACTCAAATCAGAGATGTCTCTCCTTGCCAGGCCGAGGAAGGAGAAGAAGAAGAGGAAGAAGAATAAGGAGAGGAAGAAAAAACAGAAAAGAAACCCAACTCTCCGCTGGAGTTTTCTTTTCTCTCCCTCTCTTTGCTCTTCTTTCTTTCTTTCTCTCCCTCTCTCTCAAATTGGAGCTGTTGTTTTTGAAGAGATAAAGGAGGACTTCCGCTTGACTTGAACATTCAGGAATTAAGGATAGACATAGTTAAGCCCTATTTGCATGTCTACCAAAGTCACAGCAAACGGTTGCTATTGACTAAGCTGATTAGGTGAAATTAGGTTCACGAGCTCTGTGTCGGGGGGGCGGGGGGCGGTGGGGTGGTGGTGGTGGTGCTGGTTTAGGGGGGTGGGGGGGGGGTGCTGAATCTGACAGAACTTGGACAGCTTTTGGAGAAGACAATCCCATGTGCACACAATGCAGTATTCTCTATAATCCGTTAGTATTGAATATGAGGCGATCATCTTCTTTTTGTGTGTGTGTGTGTGTGCTTCACAAACGAAGTGTTTCCTCCAAAAAAAAAACAAACCAAAGTGAGATTTATCAGGTGTCAAGTCGCCACGGTGACACGTAACAGGTCTCGCATCGTTCGTCCAGATGCAGCTGTTGATTAGAGGTGGAACATATTTTCCCGTATACGACACTTATTCCTGTTGTTGCTGTTTTCTGAGAGCAAAGGTGACGCTTTTCTTCCGTTTCTTAAAAACTTTTGTGATGATTCAGTAGAGCTCAGTTCCACATTTTGATAAAATGTTGAAAAAAATGTTGAAAAAAAAAAAAAACCTGTTTTCACTTGTGGCGGCTGTCTGTCTGGAAGTCTGCAAAAGTAGAAACCTCAAAGCTGAAGTGTTGCATCTGTTAGAAACGATCAGTTATTGTTAATTCTTGTGCATATTGTTCATCTCTCTGAGTCAGTTTGTCCCTCATTAAGCCTGAAAGAGGAAAGAGTTTTACTGTAGATCCTGTGACAAGATATATCAGAAAATAAGTGATTCATGCTTTAGGCATGATGGGAGATTGATGGGAAAAAAAAAAAAAAATCGAGCCACCCATATTACTGTGGTTGTGTATCAGATTTTTTTAATGATCTATATATAAAGTTGCTCCAGAGTCAGTTTGGGGGTGAGTCCTAACCTCAATATTTCATGGAATTGATGTCAGTATTTTTATATTTAGACTTGAGATTAATCAGACCTACAAACAGTCTATTGATAATAACGGCCATCTGGGAGCTCTGTCAAATCTCTGCATGTGAGCGCTGACACAGAGCTGTGAAATCCAGAGAGGAAGTCGAGGTCTGCTCTGTGTTAACCCAACGATCCGAGAACTGAAGTCGTCCTGGCTGGTGACGGTCAGATTTCACTCTCAGACATTTACATATGTGATATATGTACAGTACACAACACACTAACACGCGTGCACACAGAGCAGCATCAATAATGACAAATGGAATAATGTAGGAACTAGGAAGAAACGACGACAGACTTTAAACAGATGTTTTTTGAAGTAGACATTAATCCTATAAGGGCTAATGGTCCTTTGTGGAAGAAGCTGCGTTTTAGCAAAAGCCCTAAAAGCTTCTCGGCATTAGATTGATAATGCCTCTTATTGTTGCAGATCAGATCGGTGCTGTTCGGTGTGTTTGTCTTGGCCCTACTGTTCTGTGTGTGTGTGTGTGTGTGTGTGTGTGTGTGCTACAGGCCCCGATGCAGACAGATCACTTATTGATACGTGTTTACATGGCCTCGCAGGTTAATGTCCTCTCAGCTGGAAAGTTGGTGAGCTCTCAGATGATCCACCTAACCTTATGTTACCTTGCTATTTTGGTAACGCTGCTGCTGCTGCTGCTGCTGCTGCTGCTGCTGCTGCATGTGCACTGGATGTCCCTGATAATAATCAGGGAACACAAATAATTGTCTAAAGTGCACGCTCGCTTTTTGAACGTGAGCCTTTTCCAAATAACATCAGCGGTGCTATCTTTTTTTTTTTCTTCTTCCAGAAACGTCGTCAGCCTGTTGTTGTTTCTGTCTATATAATGAGAAATGCATCTGTACAGAACTAAACTAATGAGATTGGCCACATATGCCTCCTGTTGTCGAAAAACACACGAACAAGCGCAACTGTTAATTAAGACTAAAACAATTCAACACCCGTTTTGTCGGGTTTTTACTGTGTGTGTGTGGATTACATATGGTGGATTAATTACCGAACAATAAGCAGTTAAGTGCAAGTGGGTCACCCCCGCGTTGACTTTCAGGAGACAGAAGACAGAGCGGCCAAATTTGGGGAGGGAAAGGCGATAAGCTGCTTCTTTGCTGCTCGTCCCCTGGGCCTCTATTTATCATTCAATGTGAGAATTTCCTTGATGAAAGTCAAGGTTGTTTGTGCATGCTCTGTCTCGTTGGGATGCCTGTTTTTCCACCAGCAAGGTGAAAAGGTTGATTTCTCCCCCCCTACACACACACACACACACACTCTCCCTCTCTCTCTAAAGAGATGCCGTGTTTGGAAAGTCCAGGCTAGTTTCTTTTAATGAAGTCTCAAAAGGTCCTGATGATTTTTCCACTTCAGGGCTGGTTTTTTTGTTTTGTACATTAGCGAAGGAGGTGAAAATACAGATGTACTTCTTGTTTTTCGTGGGAGCCGTGCACACACACACACACACACACACACACACACACACACACACACACACACACACAGTAATCCACTGATTGTCTGCTTGCATGCATACCTGTGTGTGTGTGTTTTTTACTTTTATGTTTATTAAGATCCCCATTAGCATCTGCATAGCATCCGCCATTCTTCCTAGTGTCCAAAACATACAGTATACATGGAGACAATAAAAGAATACACATTCACACTGGACTATATAGACATAGACATATAACAACAACACAAACAAATAAATACAGACAATGTAGACCATATAGACAAATACAAAACAATATACAGTATACCTTAACAACATGACATACATTCAATACATGACAAGACAAGACAAGACGGCTCTAACCAGGTTTCTACTATAACCCATAATCCTTATATCAAGTACAACATCATGATTAATGGAAGTTCATTTCAGTTAAGTAATGTTCTTTTAGAGCTTTTTAAAAAGCATAATGTACTGTTTAGTTGTTTAATATAACTTGGCAACGAGTTCCATTCTTCCATTCTTTAAGTGAACCGAAAATAAAAACATGGCAGCATCACATCACATCACATCACAAGTGCATTTTCTTTTCATGAAAAGAAGTGGCTTCACTCACTGTTATTTGGCTCCATGATACAGACGAGGGGGGGGGGGTGGGGGCGGTTGGGGTGGTGGGGGGTCTCTTAACACTCACTGAACTGGGAACAGATTTTGTTTCCCCTACAAGAAAACCAACCTCAATGATTCCTGTCATTTTTCTCACCCCCTCCATCCATCCATCCATCCATCTATCTATCCTTTCCCAGTCCTAAGTGCCCGTCATTTTATTTCAGCAGGAACTTGATTATGGAAACGTCTCCAAAGTCGGAGGGAAACCTGCTATTTAGTTTGATGTTTACCACACCTTGACATTCTCAATCTGTAGCAGAGATGATGTGTGTTTATATGTGTGTGTTTATGTTTATGTGTGTGTGTGTGTCTTGCTGTGCTGAGATGATGGGGGGTAAAGAGGAAAAAAAAGAAAAGTAAAAACGGGCGGGGGAACCATCCTGGGAATGGAAAAAAAAAAGAAATAGGAAGAAGGTTTTCGGATGTGGGAATGGGAATGATATTGGTTTTCTATTGGTGTGCGCCTCTTGGGTCAGCGGGGGGTGGGTGAGTGGATGCAGTGTGTGTGTGTGTGTGTGTGTGTGTGTGGGGGGGGGGGTTATGATACTTGATGATACTACAGAATAGCTTGTAGCAGGCAGGGAAACCATGAGCCTCAAACACATACACATGCATGGACACACACTTGCTGTCAGACTCAGAGCGCAGGCATTTACGCATAAGGGACAGGACACACACACACACATACACACACAAATGTATGAGATTGTGCCTCGACAGCCCCCACCCCCCCGCCCACCCCCCCCCCTCCACACACATTTATTGATCTTCTTCAGCATTTAAAATCTGGTCACTGCTGCCACAAAGGCTTTTTATTTTAGCTGCGCTGGCAAAGAGCCGCTCCGAGCTAAGCCAGAATTTTAAATATTTAACTCCTACAGAAGAATGACAGAAGAAAACAAATAGGAAAGCAGTTTCAGCAGCCGTTGTGCACTGGCTTTATATATTAATATATATATTTATATAAATATATATCTCTGTGTGTGTGTGTGTGTTTGGACTGTGTTTTATGGAAACCACACTAGTACAATCAGCTGCACTCTGTGTTGACTGAGCAGGGGAACCGTGAAGTTTTTGTTGTATTATCTGGAAATCTTGAAGATCTTTTTTGTTTTGTCTTGTTTATTATTATTTTTTATACCTTGTCTCTGTGTTTTTTTTTCTCTCTCTGTGAATTGAACTGAACTCAGTCCTGACCTACATGGCCTTACCTTGTTAGCAGCAGAGCAAAGAAAAGCAGAGCAGAGCAGAGCAGGGAAGCAGGGCTCAAACCAGCGCTAGCAGCCATTGGATTAGTCATTATTGGACCTGGGACAAGCTGCTGTTTTTAGCATTTTCAGGTTTAAAAAAAGGACGCTCGTGTGTAAAGAAAGAGAAGAGAGGAGAAGAGACAGAGAGAGAGAGAGAGAGGTAACAACAACAACACAGGCCTAATCCGCAGGCGCCTTATAGCACGTATGGAAGTCTTTACAGTCATTACCGTCCCTCTCCTTCTGACTGTATGTGGCTTCTCTGTTCTCACTGCGCTGCTCACACAAAACAAGGTTTTAAAAATGTATTTCCCGTTTTTTTTTCTTTTTTTTTACTCTTTCTCTTCTCCTTCTTCTTCTTCTTGTTGGGCAGTTGTCAGTTGGTCCCAGGCAGCTGCTGCTTCTCTTCTGCTGAGGAGGAAATGATCTGACTGACTGACTGACTGACTGGCTCTAGTCTGTTCACATGTTTCAAAAGAATTCGTCCCCAGCAGGAAGGTCAAAGCACATCTCAGAGGGTTTTTTTTG
>NC_140909.1:4346986-4386986 GCF_045865225.1 Trachurus japonicus
GTGTATTTGATGAGTTTGATGAGGGAAACCAAGAAATCCCATAATGAGCCTCCGTAGCGTAGCTCTGAGCAGCTCACGGCTCTGCTCCGCCGTTCTAAAAACAGCTTGCACCGACAATTAAAGGTAACGAACCTACTGCTATGACTATAGGGGTTATGGCAATGGGCCAGTTTGCCAAAATGTTGAACTATCCCTTTAAATGATAATTTACTCCATCTTCTCTCTCTCTTTTATATACCGTGTTGTCACGAGTTCACAGGTTGTGCGATGTTTTGGTCCAACGCGCCGTGTTGTTTCCACACATGCCGACTTATTATCGCTTCACCACTGTCGCTAACAGGTCGTTCGCTCTGTGTGCACAATTAGTAAAATCAGTGTTTCAGACGCTCATTAGTACAGTTTTGTGTTTCTTTCACTACCACTACCAAACCCTCCTCCTCCTCCTCCAAATAAAATATATCTAAATAATTAAAAATGATATTATAAACGTGTGCAACAACAGGAAGTCTTTGCTTAGGGGCATGCAGCCTCAAACTGGAGTGTTTCTGTCTTTTTTTATATATATATATGCGTGTGTGTGTGCGTGTGATATTTTATCCATCTGCCGTTGATGTAAAACCGGTAAGATCTTAGAATAAAATGAGGTTAATAGACTAACAGGCAGATTCTCAGTCAGGCAAATGATGGCAGACAGCACTGGCTTTTCTTATCCAGTGTAATTCACCTGCCTCGTGGCTGGCAAATCATTTTCTGTGCTGAAGCCCTATGAGCAGAGATCCTTTAATCATCCACTAATAAGCCTTTATGAAAAAGCTGAAGATGAATTCAGCCTACCTGGCTCTCTGTTATCATTATCACTGCGATGAGTTATCAAAGTATTTGTGTGTCTGCCTTCCTGCGCCTCTGTGTGTGTGTGTGTGTGTAAATGTGTGTAAGTGTAGATAATGAAGGGAACCGTTTGCACTTCGATCATCCTGGTTATTATCAACACAGTCAGTGGAGGTGGTTTCTGTGCTGATGAATTGAGCCGTAATGACAGATGTGTGTTGCATTATGTGCCACAGACTCTGACATGACTGGAGGTTATCTGGAAAGACAAAACCACTTAGGCTCATGAAGTGTAACGCACCCATTTTTTTTACTTTAATCATGGCTCCTAATCATGGCATGTCAGTCCAACATGTGACATTTACAGGAATTACTAAACTCTGCAGTGACAATGACAGCAGAGTCAGACTTATTGGGCCTTAATCTAAGCAGGCTTTCACACCGACCTCGTAATGTTTGATCCAAACCAAATTTACAGGTGTGAAAACCCCGGATTAAAGAGGATTTTTACCTTAACAATGCTCCATTTGTACCTTAATTAAAGAGCTTCAGAGTAATGTTGCTGGTTAAATCAATGACTTGTAACTAGTTCCAGGGAGAATGGAGGCTCTCTGCCTTCCACCTATAGCGTCTCTTGGCTGAGAACCAACCTTTTAAGATGTAACATGGTAACATGGTAGATGATAAATAACCTTATCCACCGCTCCATGGAGTGATTTCTCACCGGCTTCTTAGTTGGAAACAAATGCACATGGAGGAGAGGAGGGTTAGAGACACAGAGGAGAGAGACCAAACTAAACCACCTCTTTGCAGTGTGAAAGCTTTTTTTATTTTCAATGGTTCAGACTTTTGTTCCTTTAACAGGAAGTTGCAGTGGTTAACCAACACACAAAGAAGAAATAGTAAAGATGAAGATGTCTGATACAAATGCGGTCCGATGACGACATGCGAGCTCGTGTCAGAGCTCACAGTCATCTTCTTCCTTTCCGGTCGGCGTCGATAAAGCCTCCGCGTGACGAGGACGTTCATCCGAATCCGACCTATAGACCGAATCTCCTTGTTGTTTACATTCTACTTCCTGGTAGAAAACCAGCTGTAATTTGAATGAGATTAATAGTAACGAACGAGAGTTTAGCTATATATCATATTTTTCACGTCCTATCACCGTTTAGACAAATCTGAAATGATTGAAGAAACATTACTATTTCTGTGTGTGTGTTTTGTGTTGCTATGTGTTGTATTTATTCAGTTTGGGGGAATCACAGTGTCTAGAAAGCATCAGTGGCTCAGCTGACAGGGACAGCTAACGGTAGCTAAGCTAATGGCGGTAGCTAAGCTAACGGCGGTAGCTAAGCTAACAGCAGGACGTCAGCTGTTAAAACCCTCCCGTTGTGGGACACGACATGAAACTACTCCAGTTAGCTCAGTCATGTTGGAACTCAGATATCCGCTGGAGAAGATATTTTTTCATGGAGCGTTTATTGAGTCACTGAGTTATTAAAGTTAAACAGGTAGCTAACCGTTAGCCCGGCTAATCTCTGATAACTATGACTAATTACAAAAATGTGCACACATAAATAGTAATGTTTGACCAATCATTGGTTTTATAAACTTTACAAACATTAGATTAGTCTAAACGGTGATATAGTGACATGAAAAATGAGATATTTATAGCAAAACTCTCGTCCGTCACTATTGTTCTCATGCTGGTTTTCTACCAGGAAGTAGTTGTAAACAACAAGGAGATTCGTCCTATAGGCTCCATATTGGGCCTGATGGTGTTGCTGCTGCTGGTAGCGACGTCCAGGGCTCCACTCGGCCCCTAAATGGAGGCATTGCATTTAAATTTGTCATCTACTTGCGCATGTGCAATCGGTAAATTTGCTGTTTTTTTGTTCAACGGTGGTGAAACATGGAAATGGCGACTCAGAGAATCTGGAATCTGTCATTAAAAGGTGGAAGAATGAAAAGGAAATGTGAATAATTAGTGTGTGTGCCCCTAAATTTTCCGCTTGCGCTCCTAAAATTGTAAGTTTGCGTATACAAAGTTAGTGTGGAGCTGTGATGTAATAACAGGAGAATCATCGATGATCACCACTTGGCTAACGAGCTGATATCTGAGCAGAGCTTTGGTGACTTTATGACTACGTCACGCGCCGCCTGTTTACAAACCAATCAGTGTAAAAGTGTAGGGAGACGCAGAAGACATAACTAATGAGGACAGGACGTCAATATGTCAGAAACAGTTCTGTGGTGTGAAGCCAGAACCAACCGGATCAGATGGAGGCAGCTGGTTTCAGGACTTCAGGTGTGAAAACGCTCGACTTGGTCCAAAAAACATTGAAAAAAGACAGAAATATGTCACCGTCTTAGTAATAACTGACCACATGTGAGCAGATTCAGCTTCCAGCAGGCCAGATGGACGTGTTTACTGTCAACAAAACCCTGTTAGATTGCACTGTAACACTTTATTATATGTGTCGCTGTGTCTGGAAAACAAACTGTATGTGTGAGAAGTTTGTGTAAGGGGAAAAAGAAAAGTGCATGCATGCATATTATAAAGCTGTTAAAAAAAAAAAATCTGCTTTGTGTTGCTCAGAGTTAGTTGCAGGGTGGCGTCTTGTTATGGTGAGCTGCTCAGATTAGGGCTGGGGCGCTGTGTCAGAGCACGGGAGCCTTCACAGACAAAGCCTGAGCGCTGGGCGTGAGAACGCCGGCGAGGCTTGGTTCTCTGCAAGAACCGTCTTGTGTTTGGGGAAAAATATCCTCACACTCAAAAGCTCCAGTGTCTAGATCCATTTCTAACAAACAGGTTTTACAAGAAAGAGCTCAGGGAGAGAGAGAGACTCAGTGTGTGTGTGTGTGTGTAGCTACAGCTGTGTTTCAGACGTCACTGTGTGTGTGTGTGTGTGTGTGTGTGTGTGTGTGTGTGTGTGTCGGTCGGATGTGCCTGAAAACCACAAAGCTGTAACTGTAACTTTGATATCCAGGTTTCATCCCAAAGAAAGGAACTTTCAGCATAATCACAGATATAACACTTTATATAATTTTTTTTTTTTTTCCGGACTATTGAGCGCACCTGAACATAAACCGCACCACCTACATTTTAAAAGAAAATACATTTTGTAGCTACATATATCCACAAGTTTCCGAACATCATCTATGGTCAAAACCGAAGCTGGTGGAATTGTACGTTTCCGTTTCCATGGTTTTCAGTCATTGTCATAGTTGCGGTAAATGCATGGATCTATTACTGTAACGCTGGCTTTTAACACAAATGTCAGTTTGTGTGATATCTATTGTTAAAAGCTGCTGTGATGATCCATGCATCCATCCATAAAATTTCACCGCAAGAGCAAAACCGGCAAAACCGGCTACGTTTTTGACGTTCGTAAAAAGGTGGATAGGTCGCACTACTTGAATATAAGCGTCAGGTTTTCATGTTGTAACATGAGATATTTACACAGAAAGACAGTAGGGATGTGACGGTCTGTTGTGGTTCCGCTCCTCTCGCCCATGTGCATCTGTTTACAACGAAGCCGGTGTGAAAAATTAATAAATGGAGCGGTGGATAACGTTACATAACATATACGATGTTATGACGTGTGTGTTTGTGTCGTCTTAACCGTCATAAACAGAAGATTACGGGTTACGGAGCGCGTTTGTGTCTTGCTAGTGTCTTCTTTGGCGCATAATGTCTGTCTCACTTTTGTGCTTCCTGTTAGAGCGCCCCCCGGAGGCCGTTAGCCAGTAAAAATCTATAAATTAGCCACATCGTTGTATAACCTAACTGTGCGTTCACACCAAAAGCTTCCAAAGCGCCAAAAACGCTCGAGGGTTACTTAGCTTCAGACAAGACAGCTCCCAAAACGGCAAATATTTTCAGCCGCTTTGGCTTTCGCAAGGTCAAAGTTCAGTCACGCTGGTCACTGGGGAGCTAAAGGACAAAAAAAAGAGAAAAAAAAGCTGCTGAACCGCGTCATAGCTAATTACCCTAAAGTTAAACCTGGCTCAACTTCTCCTCTGGTGACGCTTTGGACGCTTTTGGTGTAAATGCACAGTAAGCGTGTGAAAAAAGTAGCGGCTTATAGTCCAGAAATTACGGTTTATATTATATTATATTATATTATATTATATTATATTATATTATATTATATTGTAATCGACACATGGAAACAGGTTTTTATTCTTCTCACCACACTCACGGTGTTTTGTTTCTGCTTTTCTCTCCAGGTGTTACAGCAGTGATGTCAAAGAGCTGAAGACATCTGTAACAGTCAGTGAGTATCCAGATTCACTTCTCATCTGTGTTGTATGGTTGTTTTGTGTGTGTGTGTGTGTGTGTGTGTGTGTGTGTGTGTGTGTGTGTTACAGAATAGTCGATGTGTGACTTTAGAAAATATATATTGTCACACGCTTCTGCTTTTTTGTTGTTGTTTTTTTCCCTTCTCCTTCTTCTTTTAACGCCACGCCAGAACAAACTTGCAGACTCCTCCAGTTTCAGGCCTAATTTGATTTTCATTCATTCAGTGAAAGAGGATGTTTTTTTTTTTTCATTCTTTCTTTTCTTTTCTTTTCTTTCTCCCTCTCTCTCTTTCTCTCTATTTCTCTCTTTCCCCCAATTAAATTTAACAAGAGCCCCCTTGAAAAGCAGTTGTTATGATTACATTACAAATTCGGGGGTTCATTCAGTGAATCAAGCAATTAATTAGATTTCTCCCATTCTAATCAGAATATTTGTCTGAAACATACGCGCCTAATAAACATCCTTTTTGAGTCTCGCTATCTGCTCACAGCCAGCGGCCAATGTAAATGGTTGTTAACTGAGCTCCTGGGTTGTTTTGGGTTGTGCGTTTTTGTATATATATATATATACATATATATATATATATATACATACATATATGTGTCTATATATCTTTATATATTTGTGTGTGTGGAGCGTCTTTTTCCGTCCCATTCTCTCTCCCTCTCTGTCTTTCTTTCGTTTCTTTCTCTTTCTATTTTCTGTGTGAGAGCTGAGCTGTACTCAGGGGCGCGGCTGCGTCCTCAAGGCTTCACTTCACACTCACACACTCACACACACACACACACACAGACACACACACACACACACACACACACACACACACACACACACCAAGGTGGCAGTTTGTTGTTCCCCACGCAGACAATGACTTGCACTTTTCTCTCCTGCCTGACTCCGTGGCCTTGTGCCTGTGAGTGTGTCACCAGATCAAATGGGATCTTTTATGAGGAGTTTTTTTTTCTTTTTTCTTTTAGTGAATGCAGAGCTCAGGGAAAATACTTTGACTGGTTCTTCTTTAGCCTTGTGTGTGTGTGTGTGTGTGTGTGTAACCAGACCTGATTCTATCAGCTTTAACCATTACTGCTTCATCTCTGGCTGTGAATGATGCATTATATCCCCCTGCAGCTTGGTGCGAGCTGCTTGTATCATTTGTGATAAGTATTGATGAGTCCTCTCTTGGGGAATCAATTTCTAAGGGTGAGATGGGGTGTGTGTGTGTGTGTGTGTGTGTGTGTGTGTGTGTGTGCATCCCACCCACCCCCCCATCCACACAGACACACACTCCTCTGCTGGCTGTGGCTGGCTGGTGGTGTCTGTCTTGGCTCGGCCTGACTTCTCCTTCCTCCTGCAGCCGCGTCCGTCCGTAGAGAACAAGCGGAGCAGAGCCGCAGCACAGGGAAAGATGGAGCTCGTCCAAACGGCTACGGTGTAATTAGCTGACATTTGTTGCTTGGAAGACAAGAGAAGGGGAGAAGGAGAAGAAAAAGAAGGGGAAGGGGAGGGAAAGAAAAAAAAGAAAAAAGAAGAGCTGCTCAACTCAAACACCCAAAGGAATATGCAAATGTTGAGTGAGGGAGGGAGAGAGAGTGAGAGAAAATGAAAGGAAGACAGAGAAATCCGTCTAATGGCAGCGAGATATAATTATATTACGCACACGTATGTGGTGCATGTGTGTATGTGTGTGTGTCTGTGTGTGTGTGTGTGTGTGTGTGAACCCGGTGAACTTTATGAATATTCCTGTCAGTGTTTTGCCACTAGAAGGCACGAAGCACCGGTCCCAGCCATCCTGTCAGAAATACATTAGTATAAGAAAGAATGACTAACCAGGACCAAACCGTTGTCGTCTGCTGCTGCTGCTGTTGTGTTGTTGTGTTGTTGTTATTGTTGTTGTGTTGTGGAGCAGCTCAGTGTTACACAGCTAAGATATAACACACACACACAGACACACACACACACACTGTAACCCACATGAAGCAGCCATCCATCCATCCATCCATCCATCCACAGCCGCGTTGGCTGATTCTCTGGTTCCAGGAAGCTTGTGCATGTTGCGTGTGTGTGCGTCAGCCTGTGTGTGTCTGTTTGTGTGCATGTATTTAGCAGAGAGTGCTGTAATGCATGTGGACTATCTGTACTTAAGCCAAGGTGTGTGTGTGTTAGTGTGTCTTAGTGTGTTAGTGTGTGTGTGTGTGTGAAGGAGCAGCAATGCTTACGCAGCCCCATCTGCTTGATCCAAGCTTGAAATGCAATGCCTTTTAATGACAAAATACTGAGTGGCTGGGAGGTGTGTGTGTGTGTGTGTGTGCGTGTGTGTGTGTGTGTGTGTGTGTGTGTGTGTGTGCAGAACAGGGAGGAGTGAGTGTGTGTATCTGTGTGTATCTGTGTGTGTGCATGTGTGTGTGTGAGTGTGAAATAGAGAGGAATAAAGGGAGAGAGGGAGAAGGAGAGAGAAAAACATCTCGAAGGTCAGGAGCAGCGGGCGGCCGTAGGGGAGAGACACGTGAGACAGAGATAGTCTTGCGTCAGCCCCACAGCAGTCCGCTCTTTATGTATGTGTGTGTGTGTGTGGTAGTGTGTGTGTGTGTGTGTGTGTGTGTGTGTGTGTGTGTGTCCTGTGGGGCCAGCAGCATTTTCATCCGCATCCCACCGCGTGTTACAACGGAGCAGCATGCCAGTGTTTCTATTCTGAGTGTCTTGATCTGCAACAAGAAGACGACGAAGAACAGACACATACATACAGACAGATAGATAGATAGATAGATAGATAGATAGATAGATAGATAGATAGATAGATGGGTGTTGAACATTTACAAATTACCTTGAATCAGTCTGGCTGAGCTACAGGCTCTGGTGACAGTCGAAGGGGAAATTACACCTTCTAGCCTGAGGGGAAAGAATTTGTGTGTCTCGCTGCCTGTCACAAAACCTGATAGGGTTTCATCAATCCCAGGAACTACTATCATTTTTCAGCTCTTATTCATGAGCCCCCTTCTTTGTTTCTCACAGGCTCGTTGTCTCTTTCTCTCTCTTTCTCTTTTCTTTTTTTCCCACTGCCCTTTAAACTGGTTGCTCTGTTAGATTCAGGGAGGAGGAGGGAGGGAGGGGGGGTTGGTGGTGGTGGTGGTGGTGGTGGTTAGAAGTGTTAGAGATAACCCCTAAACATTTAGCACTTTGTACTTGCCTCGGAGCAAAGATTGTTAAAAAGCTGCAGCGAGATTGTCCTCGGGATAGATTCACACACACAGACACACACTCACACACTCACTTACACACTCACACACACACTTATACATCCATGTTTCTCTCTTTCACTCAGTACGTTTACATGACACTTGGAAATGGCCTTAATCCGTCTAGAACTGGACAACTGAAGTGCATACACATGCGACTCAGACTGGACTAAAACATCCAGATGCTGCGACCAGGAAACTGATTTTCTTCTGCATTTATTTATGGACTGAAACTGGACAATGACTACGTTTACATGCAGTCAGTCAGGTATTCCGGTTTCTGAAACATTCGGAATAATGGCTGCATGTAAAACTAGTCGATGCATATCAGTATTGGCTTCAGAAAGTGTAGCATAGAAGAAAAGACTGTTGTTGTCGCTCCACCAATAGCGTACAGCGTTCTCATCGGCCTTTGCAGATTCTTAAATCATCTGTACTATAACTAACGTGTACAGTCATTTATCCCGTTGTTTACTAGGCGACGGAAAATTAAAACCAGAAACGGCTTCGTGTCAACCTGCGAAACGACTCATATCGCCTCCTAGTGTTGAGCAGGTGGACGTGTTTCCGTCAAATATTCGATTTTCCCTGTTGTAGTATATAAACTGGGACAAGAACAGAGTTCAGACGAGACAAAACGCTCCAACTCGAGACCAAACTAAACCAAGGTTCAGACTCTTTGCAGTTTGAAAGCTTCTTTTTTTCCCAATGGTTTGGATTTTGGTACCTTTTTAAAGGGATAGTTCAACATTTTGGCAAACTGGCCCATTGCCATAATCCCTATAGTCATAGCAGTAGGTTTGTTACCTTTAATACAGAGTTGTTGTAGAGGGAAATACAGAGACTGATGATGAAAAACTACCACCGACGGAAAGCGCATCAGCAGTTTTGCATGAATTTACCTCTAAAACAACTCCGAACGAGCTAATTTTTTTTGGAGAACTCTGGTGACTTTGCGACTATACGTCATACACACACACACACATGTGCTGTTTACAAACCAGTCAGTGTCAAAGTGTAGGAAGACGCAGCAGACGTAGGTGATGAAAATGCATCCAAGTCTCTCGTTCTTTAAAATGCACATGAAAACACAGACCCCCCCCTAACCCCAACCAACCAACCCCCCCATCCCCCCACCCCCCTCCCCCCTGCCCCCCTCAGGCCCACATGGTCTCAACAGGGCTCGGTCCTCCTCTGTGATTCCCCCCCACTGCCAGACAGCCTGCGCTCCCCTCGTCCCCTTGAAGGAGCTGCAGCAGCGCGGGGCCAGGCTGCTCTTTTACACCCGTGTGCCATGAATCACTCACTCACCCGGGGAGCCCAACACACACACAACACACACACACACACACACACACACACACACACACACACACACACACACACACACACACACACACACACACACACACACAACACACTGCCCCCAGACCATAATGTGGTGGTGGTGAGGGGCCATTTTGAATGGAGGGGCCAGACAAAACAGGAGCTAAAGAACCCAAGCTGTGAGATTTCCCAGAGAGGGCAACAACAGGAGCTCTCTCTGTGTTTCTATGTGTGTGTGTGTGTGTGTGTGTGTGTGTGTTTGTGTGTGTGTGTGTGTGTGTGTGTGTTTGTTGTGGTACAGGGAAGAAGATGTTGGCCACACGGTGCTGCTGAGGAGTTTTGGGCGTCATAATGTAATATATAATTGCATGATGCCAGTAATTTATGGAACATTAGGCCCTTCCTCCTCGTGCATCGCAAACCTTTTAGCCCCACACACACACACACACACACACACACACACACACACACACACACACACACACACACACACACACACACACACACACACACACACACACACACACAAACACACACACACACACAGGAGTGATATCTGAGCCCCATGGACTCTGGAGCCCTGATGTCTATTTGACTGTTAGTTTAGAGAGGAAGAGGAGGCTCTGCCATCACTGCACTTATCCACCAACACACACACACACACACACACACACACACACACACACACACACACACACACACACAGAGGTAAAGACGTTATCTGTCTTTTTCCCGCTCGGTCATTCATGAAAAAAGAAAAAGAAAGAAAGAAAGAAAGAAAGAAAGGAAGGAAGGTGGTTGTGTTGTGGTTCAAATAAAAATAAGAAGTTGATCAGTTTATTGGTTAATTTGGTTTTTAACCCTCCTGTTCCCTTCCTCCATCCTTCCTCCATCCATCCTTTCTCCCTTCCTTCCTTCCTCCTTCCTAACTTCTTCTTCCTTCCTCTTTTGATCCAATTGACCTGATCTGTTCCCTTTCCCCTTCCTTCTTTCCTCTTCCTTCCTTAAACAAATCTGTTCCATCCCTCCATCTTTCCCTTCCCACAATCCTTTTTCCCTCCCTTCCTTTCTTCCTTCCTTCTCTTCATCCTTTCTTCTTCCTTCCTTTTTGACCCAGTTGACCCAATCTGTTCCCTTCTTCCTTCTGTCTTTCCTTCCCTTTTCCCTTCCTTCTCTCCTCACATCTTCCCCTTCGTCCTTCCTTCCTTCCTTCCTTCCTTCCTTGACCCAACCTGTTTGTTTGTTTTTTGTTCTCACTGGTTTTACTGGATATATCAACTTTTTTTGTTTTTAATTTTTAACAAATTGAGTCGCTATGACGATGAATCCAGTCACAATTAGCGAGCTGCCATTATTATTATCATTAGTATATCCTGTGTGTGTGTGTGTGTGTGAGCGTTGCAGGGTTACTCTTTTATAGGGATAATTAAGCAGACCACACACACACACACACACACATGTATGTGTGTGTGTGTGTGTGTGTGTGTGTGTGTGTGTGTGTGTGTGTGTGTGTGTGTGTGTGTGTCCCAGCAGCAGCTGTCGGCCTATGAGAGTCTCTTCTCTCTGGTTCTTTATTGGCTCTATCTGCTGCGTTTACGGCCTCAAACCCAATCTCTTCCTCCTCCTCTTCCTCCTCTTCCTCCTCCTCTTCTTCCTCCTCCTCTTCTTCCTCCTCCTCCTCTTCCTCCGTCTCTTCATCCCTCGCTCTCTCTCTCTGTCCTCGCCGTGGCCCCTCGACCCCCAGGTCTTCTCTCTCTCTCTCTTTCTACTTCAAACACCCACACACACACACAGAGTCTTGTCTTCTGTTTCTTCCAGTTGCTGGGTTGTGTGTGTGTGTGTGTGTGTGTGTGTGTGTTGTACGTTGTGTGTGTGTGTGTGTGTCTGTGTGTCTGTGTGTGTGTGTGTGTTGTCCCCTTGTGTGAGTCCCGGGTCCCGAGGCCCAGGGCCCGGGTCGTAACCTGGATACAGCTGCAGTCCAGAGGAGCCATTAGCAGTGCCAGGAGGACACACACACACACACACACACACACACACACACACACACACACACACACACACACACACACACACACACACACACCCCGACCGGCTCCCAGTGAGAGCTCATTACTGTATTTGTGCAGTCACACTTCTCCTAGAAACACAACAGCAGCAGCAGCAGCAGAGTGTCGGGTGAAACTGGCCAGGACATCCAGCCCGAGGGCGGCCATGTTGGCTCCGTTTGGAGAGACAGAGAGAAGGAGAAGGAGAGAAGGAGAGAAAAGAGAGGGAGAGAGAGAGAAGGAGAAAGAGAGAGGGAGAGAGAGAGAGAGAGAGGTTTCGCCGAAAGAGACGACAACAAATACGAAGAATGATATTAATCATTAAACACGTCCGACATTCCTCCGTCCTCAACTTCTGCAGCACGAGAGTCTGAGTTGGCTGGATTTGATTTCTGCTCTTTGTTCAGTGTGTGTGTGTGTGTGTGTGTGTATGGGTGTGTGTGTGTGTGTGTGTGTGCATGTGTGTGTGTGTGTGTGTGTGTGTGTGCTCTCTGAGGCCCAGTTCAGCTGTCTGGTCTGGTCTGTTGTGCAGATGGCCGAGTTCAGGCCTGTTCATTGAGACCTTTCTTTCTTTCTTTCTTTCTTTCTTTCTTTCTTTCTTTCTTTCTTTCTTTCTTTCTTTCTTTCTTTCTTTCTTTCTTTCTTTCTTTCTTCTCTTTCTTCTCTTTATCTGTCTTCTTTTCCTTTCCTTTCTTTTCCTTCCCTCCTTTCCTTTCGTTTCGTTCCATTTCGTTCCTTTCCCTCCTTTTCTTTCCTCTCTTTTCTTTTCCTTCCCTCCTTTTCTTTCCTCTCCTTTCCTTTCCTTCCCTCCTTACCTTCTCTTTCCTTTTCTTTCTTTTCCTTTCCTTCCTTCCTTTCCTTTCCTTTCTTTTCCTTCCCTCCTCTTCTTTCCTTTCCTTCCTGTCTTTCCTTATCTTTCCTTTCCTTCCTTCCTTTCCTTATCTTTCGTTTCCTTTCCTGTCCTTTCCTTCCTTCTTTCCTTTCCTTTCCTTTCCTTCCCTTCCTTCCCTTCTCTTTCCTTTCCTTTCCTCTCCTCTCCTCTCCTTCCTCTTCTCCTCTGCTGGTCTCTCTGGCCTTTTTTTCTTTGCTAGGTTTCGTTTACCAGTTACATCCCCGGCTGCCTCCTCTCTTTCATCACTGCATCTGCTGAGGGCCATCTTGGGCTGAGACGAGAGAGAGAGAGAGAGGAGAGTTTTTTTTTTCCACCACCGCTCTATTTTCTCTCTCCCTCCTTCTCCTTCTTCCTCTCCTTCTTCCTCTACTTCTCCGTCTTCATGCGCCTCTCAGGGCTCAGCGCCGCGGCAGCTCTGTACGCCGCCGCGGCTTTGGAATGAAATGTCTCTTAACCGAGCCATGTGCCCCGGAGCTACGGTAATTGCAGGTGAAATTCAGCTTCCTCTTTAAAATGCCATCTCTCATTTCCAGTTACCGGCCCCCCCTCCCCTCTCCCCTCCTCCTCCTCCTCCTCCTCCTCTATCCGTATCTCTCTCTCTTTCTCTCTTTCTCCCTCCCTCCCTCCCTCCCTCCCTCCCTCTCCCTCCCTCCCTCTGGCTGTCTTTCAGAGGCGTGTGAATCCCTCAGCCCCTGTCGCGTCTCCCTGCCCCAACAGACACTCCCACAATGCACAGCGCTGATGGTTGCACAGTGATATCAGCCATGCAGAGGGAAAGGGAGGGCCTAGACACACACACACGCACACACACACACACACACACACACGCACAAACACACACATATATACACACATATACACATTCAATATGTGTCTATGTGCAAGCAAAGATAGTATGTGACAGAAACTGAAAGTGTGTGTTTGTTTGCGAGTATAGGAGACAATCAGAGTGTGTTTGTGTGTATACTAGAGGGGGAAAGAATGTGTTGCAGTGTGTATATGTGTGTGTTAGTGTGTGTGAGTGTGTGTTAGTGTGTGTGTGTGTGTGTGTACAGCGTCAGCAAGGCGTGAGCTGTGTAGAGGTGACATCAAGGTGAACGTGGCGTGCAGAATGCTCCGCCGACTCGGGAGGCAGCAAATGGCTCTGTGGCAGATGGAGTCTTTGTCAGGGAAGAAAAATGGCAGCTCAAGAGCATCAGAGAGACCAACCCCCCCCCCCCACTACCCTCCACTACCCCCCCCCCCCACTCTAACCCCCCACTCACTCACTCACACACACACTTATACACACACATCACTCTGTCTCTATCTGTTTTTTTTCCTTCTTCTTTTTTGCACAGTTGGTCACACACATACACACACTTAAAACATGCACACTCTGTGACAAATGCACGCACACATATTGACACACATAACCCCCACCCCCCCCCTCTCTCGCTCCCTTCCCCCCCCTCTCTCTCCCTCCCCCCCTCCTGAGTGAGTGAAGCCGGGGCCGGCGGGCGGTGACCTTCCCCTGCTCGGAGGGTTCCCTGGCTGTTTGATCAATTATCCCTCTCCCATTGTTTACCAGGAAGCAGGAGAAGAGAAGAGAAGAGAAGAGAAGGGAGAGAAGGGAGGAGAAGAGGAGGCTCAAAATGGCCACTGTCAGGTGGAGGGATCCATTTCCCTGCCAGGCGTGGGGGGTGGGGGTGGGGGTTAGAGGGAGGGAAGGAGGGAAGGAGGGAGGGAGGGAGAAAGACAGAGAGACCAGAGCTGTGAAGCATGCTCGGAGGGGAAGGGAGGGGCATCGCTGGTTCCCTGGCAGCTGGGATGATATGACATTATAGTGAAGGTGCAGCTAGAGCTCTGACAGAGAGTGTGTGTGTGTGCGTGTCTTGTTGTTGTCACATCTCCAAAAAAACTTACACACAATTAGGGATATCAAACGGCACAATTAATTCGTCGTAAAGATTCCTAAATACCGTCACTTTCCCAAAAAGATGATGTGGGAACCGTATCGGCAGATGTGTTAAATGCAAAGATAAAGGTAAATGCACAGATACTGGTCCATTTAACTAACCTAACATTGAATTAGTATAGGAATTTAAATGTTAGCCTGTCAGAAAGAAAGCAAAACAAAACAAAAAACGCATTAAAATGAACGCAAACATTTGTTATATAGATGACAATTTATGATCTGAATATTTCAAGCATTTCCCCTCTGGGCGATTAAGAATCGGTCATGTAATGTGCAGCTGGGATGATATGACGTTATAGTGAAGGTGCAGTGTGTGTGTGTGTGTGTGTCTTATTGTCACATCTCCAAACAAAAAAAAACTTACACACAAACACACAATTATAAACACGCGTTGTCTAAATTTAAAAAGGAACATGTCGTCCCCTCCTGCGCGAATCAATCCCGGAGTGATTGAAATGACAGCGTTACTGTTTATAATACACAACATAATGCCACACTGCTGCATGTACATGTCCTATTTTTAGCATGGGGAAGTGTGTGTGTGTGTGTGTGTTTGTGTGTATTTGTGTGTGTGTGTATGTGAAGGAGGAAGAGAGAGAGAAAGGGGGGGGGCACATACTCTAAAGGTCAGGTGGCAGCGAGAAAAAACCGAGTGGGAACAAATGATGCACTAAGCGAATGACACTCTGAGGTCCTGCTTTAATATGTATGTATCGCAGGTTGATGGCTGATTTCATTAGCGCCTCTCATTGTTATGCATAGATTGTCCTCCTGCAGCAAAATGAATATTGTATTCACACGCACGCACACACTCTCGCCCCTCACACACACACTTTGCACACACACATACACACACAACAACTGCGTTTTCCAGGGAATACTGTTGTACGATGGTGTTTTTTGGATCTTTTTGCACACAGAGAGAGAGAGACGAAGACTTGGAAGAAAGAAAAAAGAAAAAAAAAAAAGGTTGATGTTTCCACAGGCTGTTATCTGTGTCAGCTATAATTAAAACAATTTACAGCGCTGTCATTTTCAACACAGCCTTGGCTGCCGCGGACAATTCCTGTCAGGTAGTCGCTCTGATTATTTAGAGGCTCCTCGTCGTCGTTCATATCGGGAGTCGGTGAATTATTCTCCGAGGCTTTATTATTATATACGTCGTCTTTTTGTTTGAGACGACTCGAGCAGAATAAAAGTCGTCGTGTCGTGTGTCCGAGGGTTCAGATTACGTCACCTCCATGTGTGTGTGTGTGTGTGTGTGAGATACCTGTATGAGCAGCTTCATAAAATGCTGTTGTTGTGGTTTATTTTTCCTTCTCATGTTTCTAAAATAAGACAAACCCAAGTTAACTAAACGCCACTAAAAGGACAACTTCAAATGGTCAGATGGAGAGTCAGTTTGTCCCCAATAAAACCTTTCTAACATCCACACGCTTTGTGATATTCTCATCTACGTTGGTGCAGCTGTAGTCAACGAGGTTAGAAGAGGAACAGTCACTATGTCACTGACACTCGGGGTTGTGAGTGTTAAAGAGGAATTATGTAAGATTTGTACCTTAATTAAAGAGCGTTGGAGTGATTGTGATGGTTAAATGACAAAAACCAAACCTTGCAAGATCAGCGACATGGACTGCTTTACGGCACTACGACACAAAACAGTTGTTTGTTATGTATAAATATCTATTTTTCTTTCATATAGAAGCATTTTATGGAGCTAATTTATCCCCTCATCCTGAGAAAGATGTACTGGTGTGGGCAGAGTTGTGTTTAGTTTAGATTAGTCTTTACATTGGCTCCCAGTCAGCTACAGAATAGATTTTAAAGTTCTGCTACTGGTTTACAAACCACTGAATGGTTCAGGTCCAGAACACATGAATGACATGTTAGTAGAGTATAAAGTTTAAACCCAGTAGAGCTCTGGGATCGACTGACTCAGGTCAGATAGTGGAGCTCAGAGTTCAGACCAGACATGGTGAAGCAGCATTTACACAACTGGAACAACAAACTACCAGCCCCAACTCTAAACACTTTTAAATCCAGGTTAAAAACATTTCTCTTTTCGCGTTGAGCTCTTTTAAAGAACTTTAAATCTTAATCTTGGATTTGCGCACTGTAAATCCTCTTAATTGTTTTAATACAAATCAATATTTCATGCTGCAAACTCAGCAGACTTTTCCCCCCTCCAGTGCTTTCTTTAATTCTTTTTTTCTTGCTTTTGATTGTAATGTTTAATGTTGTTTAATGTTGATGACATCATCCAGGTGAGAGGTCAGCAGGTCAACCTACAGACCCCGGATGTTGATAACAGCTAACCCCGGACTCAGAGGGGAATAGCACTAGCCTATCAGAACTAAATATTGGTGAAATGAAGGAGTTTCTCTGCAGATAATGTGTTATTTAGAGGCTGCATTCTGCTGCCCTGTAGACAGAACGATCGTCAGAACGACTTGTAATGACACCAAAGTTATCTGGGGGAGGAAATGATCGGATTTTATGCTAGAAATAAGGTCCAGATTGTAAAAAAAGTAAGTAATTATCCATTAAGGTCTCTGAGGTCATGACTCTGATCCATTCAGACCAAGACGATGCACGTTGACCTGATGATACCGGAGCTGTTCTTCTTGGTTTATTTTGGTTTATTTGTTTCTTCTGCTTCGTATGTTCGAGTGCGTGCAAACAGTTTTTTTTTTCCTTTCCAGTCGTCTGGAAGTCGACTGTGTTTCAGCAGGAATTCCAGTCCTTAGTGGGACATGAGCAAACGTTGAGTGTGTGTGTGTGTGTGTGTGTGAGATATTAATAGCTGTTGTGGGTGGAAACAGGAAAAAAAAAAAAAAAAGAAGCTTCTGCATTTTTCCATATGTTTTGTAAGGAAACAGTCCAGATGGATTATCTCTTTCTCTCGCTTCAACCGGCTTCAAGTCCAAGCGGTTGTTGTGTTGTGGACTTGCCAGAGAGAAACACACACACACACACACACACACACACACACACACACACACACACACACACACACACACACACACACTCACACTCACTCCTCCCGTCTGAAGTGCAACAGGCTATTACTGATTAACATGTCTAAACTCAGCCAGTTCAGAGCAGCGTATGAATCACGGATGACGTGACAGTCGTTGGTTTGTTGGTTCTTTCTTTCCCCCCCCCCATCCCCAACATACCTCACGTTCCTCGCAGTCACACAGATATGTTTGTCGCCTTTTCTATTTGTTGCCTGAGAAACCATGTTGGCTTGTCTTCTCACATTTCACACTTGGTTTCATCCCCTTAACCCCTAATGCTCGGCCTGGATGGGGGGGGGGGGGTGCCTGACCTCTTGAGTCACGGATGTTACAGACTCATCGGCATCACAAGGGGCTCGGGGAACGGGGCTCGGGGAACGGGGCTCGGGGCTCGGGGCTCGGGGAACGGGGCTCGGGGCTCGGGGCTCGGGGCTCGGGGAACGGGGCTCGGGGCTCGGGGCTCGGGGAACGGGGCTCGGGGCTTTATTTGGCACGACTGAGTGTCAGACACAAACTTTCTTCTGGATCAAACAGAGTAAATCACCTCTGGACTCTTTTGTTGACATGTTTGTGTTGCAGATTGAGATGTTTGTTTGTTGTTTTTCTTCCCTGTTTGGACATTTCCTCTCCTCTCCTCTCCTTCATCATTTCTCCAGCGTTTCAACACTTTTCTCTCTGTCTCTCTCTCGCGCCCTTGCACCTTGTAATGTGGAAAGACAAAAGCAAAAAACACCCACACTTGTGCCTTCTCTTCAGAGTTGGCACACACACACATTAACTGACACACACACACATTGACTCACACACACACACACACACACACACACACACACACACACATTATGTGGTGTGACAGGACGTCGTCACATATTGGGAGTTTCGCAGCGGGCTGACATTCCAGGACGGCGAAGTTAGAGATAAAATATCAGCGAGCTGCTGGTGGTTAACTGGAGCTTTTATCCTGTTTCTGGGCCACGAGGCGTGAAGGGTGTCGGTCTGTTTAGGACACAAATAACACACATGCCACACATGCATACCGTGCACACACACACAGACACACACACACACACACACAACTTATACAGAGCCCATCCTGCCAGTTAGATGACAGAGGATAAAAAAAAACCAACTAAAAAACAAACATGTGACAAAAGCAGCAGAGTTTGTTTCTTTCTTTTTCATGACACATGGTTTCTGGAAGCAGGAAGTGACTGACTGACAGGATGTAGGATGATGATGATGATGATGATGTGTGTGTTGGCGTCTGATTTGTGCTTTCAGAGGTCACACACACACACACACACACACACAGAGAGAGACTCACACACACACACAGACTCACACACCCTGAAAATAGCTTCTACAATAAGTGTATTATTATTGTGCAATAG
Source organism: Trachurus japonicus (assembly GCF_045865225.1). NCBI lineage: Eukaryota > Metazoa > Chordata > Actinopteri > Carangiformes > Carangidae > Trachurus > Trachurus japonicus. Next base: position 4,365,985 of record NC_140909.1, read on the forward strand.
GCTGCATGATCCACGTGAAAGGAGAGTTCGTCCTTTGTGTGTTTTGTGTTGATTTTTCTTCTTTTTCTTCCCCTTCCTCCTCTTCTTCTTCCCCTTCTTCTTCTTAACCCCGGTGGAGCTAGATTTAAATGAATAAAAAGAAAAAGAAGAAGAAGAAAAAGAAGAAGAAATCATGAAATCCACCTAGTCAGCAGCAGCGGAAAGAAGAGCTTCCTCTCCAAACCGCCCACACCGCGTTTCAGCCTTGTTGTGACTTGTTTATACGTCGTTGGAGGATTTCAGCTCCTTCCAGAGAACAACTGAGAGTGAAAGAGAGAGAGAGAGGGAGAGAAAGAGACAGAGACAGAGAGAGAGAAAGAGGGAGAGAGAGAGGGAGGGAGAGAGAGAAAGAGAGAGACAGAGACAGAGAGAGAGAGCCCTCTGCTCCAGAGGATGAGAGCAGGTTACACGGCAACAGAGCAGAGCTGGGAAACAACAGGATAAAAAAACATAATAATAATAAAAAGAAAAAGGAGTGGAGCCTCGGAGACGGAAACTGGAAAGCATTCCCTCCCTCTTCTCTCCCTCTTCCCTCCCACCAAGACGTTCCCTTGCTTACTCTTCTCCCTCTTCCCTCCCTCTTCCCTCCCGGCCTCTGTATGCATGTCAGGTGCATGCACGCTATTGTTGTACTTTTCATCGCTGGCTGGCTGACTGGTGTGTGTGTGTGTGTGTGTGTGTTTGTCACGTGCAGCTGTTTGCTCTCCAGTTAGCAGACTGTGTAGTGAGTTAGTGCAGTTACAGCAGCTTCTTCTTCCTCCTCCTCCTCTTCCTCCTCTTCTCCACCACGCGCTGATTTATTCCAACATCTGTCTCTGGCAGGTGTGTGTGCAACCGACGAGGTCCTCTTCTCCAAAAGCTTGTGATGTCGCTATCATTGCGGGGCAGTTGTGTATTGTGTATTTGTGTATATGTGTGTATATGTGTATATGTGTGTGTGTGTGTGTGTGTGTGTGTGTGTGTGTGTGTGTAAAACAACAACAGAGAGAGAGAGAGAGAGGGCCTTCTTCCTCCTCCTCCTCCTCCTCCTCCCCCATCTCTTTAGGATGAGTCATATCTAAAGCCCTGTGTGTAATCCAAGCCTGTGTTTCATGTGTGTGTGTGTGTGTGTGTGTGTGAACAGACAGACCCCGAGCAGCAGCAGCAGTGTGTGTCTGTGTGTGTCTGTCTGTGTGTGTGTGTGTGTGTGTGTGTGTGTGTGTGTCTTCTCGGTCCTGGCTCCCTCTGGGGCCACTGAGTGGGTGAGACGCGGCTATCAACAACAGGCCCAGGCAGCTTCGGTTTCAGCCTCACCACACCAGGAATCTACCCGTCGTGACAGGCACCGACACACACACACACACACACACACACACACACAGAAAGACACACACACAGAAAGACACACACACAGAAAGACACACACATGCATAAGTCCAAGTGAAGCCGCCACCACCGCTATTCTTCTTCTTCTTCGCCCCGTTTCCTTGAAGCTCCTCCTTTAATAACATCAGGTGACAGAAGACGACGAGGGGCCGGTGGTTTGAGCCGTGTGCGATCGGTCGGGAGGAAGTGTGAAAAAAAAAAAAAAGTTAAATGTCGTCCTGGAGACTCAGAGAATCAGCTAGCAGAGCTCTATCTATCTGTTTGATTTCTTTTCCAAAGAAGTTCCTATAGCGAGAAAACTTTAAGCTGATGAGAGCACGAAACAAAAATGTTGTTCTATGATACATTTGTCATGATTTCTAAGCATTTTCTTTTAATAATTCTTTTAAAACATACATACATATACATAACATACATACATACAGTACAGTATGTCTTTGCTGCTTCTGCACTTTGCACTTTATTATTACATCACAATATCATAGGCCTGTCTTGTCTTGTCTGTCTGTCTGCATATCTGTGCTTATTTTTAAATATCGTTGATGTCTGTGTTCGTTTTTCTGTTATATGTGTGTGGTAAATGTGTGTTGAATGTTAATAATCGCACATTGGAGTTTGGGGAAATGTAATTTCGATCCTCTGTGTGATTGACAGTTATAGTGTGATTGACAATAACTAAAACTTTTTAAAAACTCTTTTAACTCAGTCTGACTCCTCGGGGACTAATAGTGTTACCCGCTGCTTGTCTGTGCACAAAATGGCGAAATAAAACTTCTTGAACCTTGTAAGAGATGATATCATAGATTTAATTAAAGAGCCACAGTCTGCACATCTTTAAGAGAGAGGAATAAACATAGAAACAAACTGGTTAAATTAACAAAATGAGGTTCAACTGTTGAAAAGAAGCAGGAATGAGGCTGGAAAAGTCCTGGAAATTACTATAAGAAAAGAGTGGGAACCCTGGTGTGTGTGTGTGTGTGTGTGTTTCCGGTCACACCTGTGGAGGGAGGAGTGTGTGTGTGTGTGTGTGTGCGGTTGCAGACGTTGAGGTTTGACAAAGGAGCGGCAAATATTTTGACTTTTTAAAAAGAAAATTTAATATGAAATCACACAGAGGAAGTTGTGGCGACACAGGAAACAGAAACATGACACCGACAGGAGGAAAGAAGAAAAAGCAGAAGTGAAGTGTATTTTGTGGATATTCTGTGCAGCCGAGTCGACCATCATGGCTGTGACCAACTCCTTTAAAGGCACAGCTGGAGTTTCTTTGTTAAAAACGGGTCTTCTACATTTGCCCCTGGGGGGTAGTGGGGGCTGTAAAGTGTCCTGGATGGAGCCGAGCGGCGGAAAGGTGAAACCTGCAGAACAGCAGCGTGAAACTGTTTCCCATCACGGCGCCGCTCATTTTATTACCTTTTCTTTTTATTATTATTATTCTGTTCTGTGAGTGACCTGCAGAAAATACAAGTTTCTTATCGTCTATTGCAGAAAATATTCTTTATTTCCAGACACACAAAGACCAGATTTAGTCTTTTTTTTGCAGACAGCGGTCACTGAATCGTATGGGACCAGGTTTTTGAATCATAAGTCACATGAAAGACACAGAAAGAAAAGAAAGAAAAGAAAAGAAAGAAAGAAAGAACATCCACACCTTCTTTTTTTTATCAGATTACAAATATTTTAACTTGTGCATGGATCAGTGCTGAGCTGGTAACGCTGATAAATCGTGGCCTATTTATTCATTCTTTATTCTTGATGCTTGCTGAATTGGCATTTAGCTTTAATTTATTATTTACATTTGGAAACAAGTGAAAGTGACTTTGCTCCAGTTCAGTGTTTGGCAGCTCAGAGCGTTTTGGCCACTTACACAACAGAACTTCAGCAGTTTTTTTCCTTTCTTTCTTTCTTTCCTCCTCCGCTGTGACAGAAAACAGGATTTATTGATGCACATTACAGGGTTAGATTTCACTTGTGTCCAGTGTGTTTTATTATTAGTCTTATAAATGCAGATACATCATCATCATCATCATCGTCGTCGTCGCCAGGCTTCGTGTCGTCGAACGTCTCAGTGTGTTACGAGTCGAGTTTAGAAAATCTTCTGGACAGGAATCAAACCCAAAGGCTCAGGAGTCGCTGGCTTGTTATTTAAATGGTATTTAGGACACATGCTTGCTTCTTGTATTGTTTATTAATGGGCTGGTTAATAATGAACTCATCTAGTGACTCCTAGCTGCTCGTCCTTCAGATCAGTAGCTCTCAACCTTTTTTCTTTTCTTTTTTTTTCTTTCTTTTGTTTTTTGGGGCAGTGCCTCCGATCCATTTATCCAGCGCACTGTCCCCATTAAAGTAAATGTAGGTTATTACTATTACTACTATTATTGTTATTCCATGTTATATCATGGAAGAAAAAGGGCATGTCATTGTGAATGCCAAATAACACATGTGATTGAACTGGACAGCTGGAATATCATTATCATTGAAAAAAAAAAGCCTTGTGAATAGAAATGATGTCTATTTTCAATGGGAAAAAAGACAAAATTATCTTTTATCAACATTATATTATTAGAATAAAGGATGTCACATGTTTCATAGGACAGAATTCATCCTGCAGAGGTTTTGACTGAAGGTGTTTTTGTGCCGTTTGAAGCACGAATCAAACCTGGTGAACATCCCAAGGTTTTTAACCACCTTTTCTTTTATGCATCGTGGACTTATTAAAAAATATTTAATGAAGACTTAAAGACTTTCTCTACTTTGCAGCACTTTTGATCTCTGGGAGCATCAATAACACCACACACAGCTCCCTCCTGAGCTCAGTGAGACTACGTGATGAAACAAAGGTTACGTTAGCTGCGCTCTGTTGTGTTTTTAATGGTGGAATAGAATAAAATAGTTCTGCAGTGATAGTTTAGATGTAAAGCTGCACATAGTGTTGTGGTACTCAGGGTCTTGAGGTCACGTCTTCAAGGTCTTGGTCTTGTCTCCAAACTTTGTTTACATTAAATACGGTTTAGATTTTAGATCAAATCATCTTTTCTTTGTAGCTGAGGATGAATAATGTAAATATAAAAACACGTTATTATTATTATAAGGACTGGGACTGGATACAGTGATGGACTTGGAAATGGTCTCGCATTGGTTTGGTCTTGACTACAACACTATATAAACTACCATTACTGGTCGTTATCTCCCCGTGTTACAGCTTCTATCTTCAGCCTAGTTGTTCTTAACTTCACCGACTCACACAAACAAAACAGTTAAACTACAGTAAACTCTCCAACAGCAGCTCAGCTCTGACCCAGCTTCTATCAGAGACAGGCGTCTACATGGGACAGGACTTTATTTAATTTAATGTAGAACAAATCTTCTGCTCAGCAAAGAGGAAACTCCTCTCCACTGGTTCTGTTGTTCCTGTTTAACAGAAGGAAAGAGTCGATCCAGAGCAGCTTCATTTACTAGTTTAATCAGCACCAGTCAACTTCTAATAAATAAATAAATAAATGTTTTGTTCCGTCCACAGACTGTAGATAGGCTCCACCTCTTTCCTTGGCTCACTCACATTCGTAACACGACCGGACGCAACAGGTTCAGGTCGAAAACATTTAAAGCAGAAGTAAGCGATCCGGTGGTTTTGGCTAATGCTGCGTTCCAGGCAGGCTTTTGAAACCGTAAATTACAGCTTCAAGTCACAACTTTGTAGCGTTCCAGGCAACCCACTCGTGTTTTTCCGACCTGTTTTACCGGTGAAAGTCACTATAACGGCCACTCGTAACTTCTGACCCGTGAACTCGTACCAGATCGAACTGGTACCACTTCACAGGTCGGAAAAACACCAGTTACGAGTTGCCTTGAACGCACCATAACGTCTTGTCAGCTGATGAAGTTAGCAGCCCCCGCCCTCGTCATGGATCTATTGGTCCTCGTCCCTGCACACACAGCCCTGCATGCCGTTCTCTCTCCTCATTGGATAAAAACTGTAGGATACGTTAAAAGTTTTCTCCTGGGCTCAGAGCAGAGCAGAGTGACTGACAGACCCGTGTTTCAGACCAAACACTCTATAGAAGTGATTGCTGTCGGAAGATACAACTATTTAAGACTTAGATTAACACAAATATATCACTTACTTCTGCTTTAATAACTCAGGTCGGGTCGGACCACGGGCTTCCTTACTTGGGCTGCGTTTGGGCCGAGAAATAAATCGATTGGAGCCTCAACACCTGCAGGACGGGTCATTTTCCGTCCCGTTGAGAACTGTAGCAGGAATGAAGCAGCTTAGAAGGTGCTCCAACAGGCGATCGTTGGCTTTGAGAGGTTATGCACATTCACGAGAACTTGTAGAAAATAGAAACAGACCCGACTTCTAATTGAGACTTTTATTTGTTCAAACCTGTAGCCAGAACCTGGTCCAGTTTGAGACTTTGAGGCTTTTATTTGAGACTTTACATTAATCATCTCTTCTCTGTGGCATTTAAAGCCTGATGGAGACGAGAGGGGCAAAAAGGAGCGCTTGAATCTGTTTCTGGACGTAATGAAGAAACAAAAGTTACGGTCACTTTACCTGAGCAACATCAACATGGTCTTCCTGCCAGGATGTTGATGTTGTTAGTTTTGTTTTGTTTGTGTGGAATTACCTGGAAAAGGTTGCACAGACAGATTTACTAAACTGTCACAGTCGGTTTACACCAACTAAGCTCTGATATTTCATTATCAAACCTACGCAAATACAACATTTTCTGTCTTTTTTTTTCTCTCTCTCTCTCTTTTTGGCTGCGTTTTGTGATTCTTGTGTAACATGGATGTGAATTAGTGTGTGGGATTTTTTTCTAACAGTACAAAGATGTCCCAAGGGTCTGTTTTTTTTTTTTTTTTTTCTTTCCCTTCACCCCCCAATTTTCTCATTACAAATGCTAATGTCACATTAATGAAATCGGCTTAGTTAAAGGTTTATAGCGTAGCCTACACTCAGAGATTTGGCCCCCGACACTTCCCACATATTTCAAGTTGAATCACAGTTTTTCCTGTGGGCATAGCCGACTATTCTGAGTTACTTTGGGAGGAAAAAAAAGTTGCGAGCACGGTGTTGCCAAGCTTCGTTGTCATCATCACCGGTGGCGGCGGCGGCTGCATGAAGACGTGAAGACGACCGGTGGCTCTTTAGCTGCGGCTGCGTTTTAATGGCTCGGCTGCAGATGCAGGCTAATGTAAACATTGTGTTAATGTGTGCGAGCAGCAGTTTGTAGAGTCACTGGCTGTTAATCATTGCTCCACACACACAAGAGCGTGTCAGGCTGCACAACAACACGCCACAGAGTTAATCAAGGTTATAGATCCCTGCATGCTTGTTGTTTTCTTTCCTTTTTATATCCAACTACTTGTTGTTTCTTAATCTAATCATCAGGCTGCTGCAGTAAATACCACCAGCAGCTCCTGGGTCAGATGAAGATGTGAGAAAACAACTGGTTTCTGATTCATAATGTCAGAAAATATTCTTTCAGAAAACCTGCAATTTAAAAGTTAACCCCCCTTTTTATATCCATAAATAATCTCACTCATCATCTCTCTCTTCAACGTTTATAACCTTTCACTGGTGTTTTTTTTTTACTTCTTGCCTCAGTTTGCTCTCCTTTTCTCTGTCTGAAACACTAAAGCCATTTAAAGCTTCAACAGTGGAGTAAAGAGACGGAGAGATTGCCCTTTGTAATTAAAAGCCAATTTTGTAAAATTGATTAGATTATGTTAATCAAGGGAGATAATATCTTAAAAGCAGTGTGAGGAAGGGAGATAGAGGACGACGTGCGAAGGAGTGTGTGTGTGTGTGTGTGTGTGTGTGTGTAGTGGGGGTGGGGGGGGTGGGAAGGAGTGACAGTCCAGCCGCCGCCATTACAAGCTGCTGATTTCTGCAGAGTGCTTCATAAAATGTCAGAGCGCTTCTCCCTGAGCAAGACACTGAAAAATGGCAGCGCTGTGTGTGATGTGCTGGCACCTCACCTGCTGCACTGTGTGTGTGTGTGTGTGTGTGTGTGTGTGTGAGAGAGAGAGCGAGAGAGAGAGAGAGGAAGAGAGAGAGTATCAGTGTGTGTGCATTTGTGCATTTGTGCAAGTGTGTGCTTGCCTGGTGTGTACTCGCTCGCCTGCATGTGTTTTTACATCTGTGTGTGTGTGCATCTGTGTGTATAAGTGTGTATAAGTGTGTATAAGTGTGTGTGTGTGTGTGTGTGTGTGTGTGTGTGTGTGTGTGTGTGTGTGTGTGTGTGTGTGTGTGTGTGTGTGTGTGTGTGTGTCCACGCTGGCCTCCCTCCCATGTTGCAGTGAAGCAGAACAGAGTGGCTGACTGCCTGCTGCTCTGCCTCCCTCTCTGTCAATACAACACTCTTCTCCTGCAGCCAAGTCGCTTGTTACATGTTTTACATTAAGTAAATCAGCCGTTTGAACGAGTGATTGACATATTGAGTTTAATGCTGCTGGATTTCCTCTCATCAGGGCTTTTCTTCTCTTTTCTTTTTATTATTTATTACACATGTCGCCAGATTGTTGCAGCAAGAAACTAAAACTGCTCAACAGCTTCTAACCTTCGTCTTGTGTTAGCTTCCTGCTACCATCTATGGTGTCCGGGTCAGCTGTAAAACACACTAAAACAATTATTTATCATCCCATTTGTTTCTCATCTCTTGGTTACATTGTTAGGCTTCTTTATCCATGAAAATATTGGTTTTAATATTTTTTGGTGTCGGTCTCTGGGCCTTTTTTGTCAGTATGACCCTTGGCTTCAATTGAACCTTCCTCTTGTAGCTTTCTGCTTCCATCTATGGTGTTATGGTCGGTTTTGACCCGAGTCTTAAATCAGCTGTAAAACACACTAAAACTATTATTTATCATCCCATTTGTTCCTCATCTCTTGGTTACATTGTCAGGCTTCAGTTTTAACTCTCATTATAGTTCTTATTGTTACAACCGGGTCAAAACCGACCCTAACAACACAAATGTCATAATTTTAACCAGAGCATTTTGTGGATTCCTGACAAAGTCAAAAAGCCTTGATGCTATAAACAAATCTGTGTGGTACTTTCATGCGTTGAAAACCTGAAAACGCAAGAGAAGAGTTAAGACCAATCGTCTGATTTCAGAAACACACACAGATGTAACATGACGGAGCGTGAGCCACTGTAAACACCCCAGTGTTTACTACCATGCAGCAGCAGCAGCAGCAGCATGTTTACCTCCGACTGCCGTTTAGCACACAGCCATGTCCTTTAATGAAGCCGTCACATCGCAAACATACAAGTGTGTTTTCAACAAAAAGCATGAAAGAAGAAGAGAAGGAAGGAAGGTGAAGACTGGGAGGGAGAGAGGTGTTGAAGAGGAGAGGAGGTGGATAATAAACACAGCATCAAGCCAGAGATGTGATGTGAGCAGCCTTTTCCTTTAACAACGTTGACAGCTAAATGAGCCGACAACAAAAAAAACACACCCAGGGAAGTTTAGAACGAGTGCGAAGAGCAAATCTGACTTCACCTGAACCTGAGCCGCTCGCTGTGGTGCAATAAATAAAAAAAAGCAGGAGGGGAAAACACGTGTTGTACAACGAGTTTAGTGGTGGATGAACGGTGCAGCTGCAGGTTAGTCACTCACTCATTGATTGATTTGATTTGATTTGATTTGATTTGATTGATTCAACTTCATCGTCACTGCAACAAAATGCAAATTGCAATTGCATAATCAGTAAATACTCGACCAGTGAGATAAAAAGATAAAAAAGAAAAGACAATAAATAACCTAAGAAACTAAGAAACCCATATTAGGAACTGAAATATAATAGATGAATACACATTGTTAGGCAGCGACATGTTGGGGTGAAGTGCAGTTGTAAGAGAATAAGGTGTCATTACAGCACTGGATTGATATGAGTGTGTGTGTTATTTTATCTGATTAATCAATCAATCTATAATCTATAATCTATAAGACTGAAACAGCAGCAGCTTCTCCTCACAGCTGGAAACGGATCTAAAAAGTTCAATCAAATCGTTAGAAAACATCGATTTTCTTTCTATTCACAAATCTATTGATCAGCTGCTCGTTTCCTGTAATATCAGAGGCTGTTACTGTAGGTCAGGTGTGTGTGAACAGGTGTGTGTAAACAGGTGTGTGTGTGTGTGTGTGTGTGTGTGGTGAACCTCCCTGTAGAGTTTGCAGAGTGTGCATTGTGCTGTGTGTGTGTGTGTGAGTGAAACTGAATCATCACAAAGTTAGCGTTAAGCTGTGTAACCTTTGTTCTGGACAGTTTGGCAAATGGATAGAGGAGTTTCTGTGTGTGTGTCTGTGTTTGTGTGTGTGTGTGTGTGTGTGTGTGTGTGTGTGTGTGTGTGTGTGTTTGAGGAGAGGCAGTAAAAAAGAAAAAACAGGGAGTGTGACTGTACATGTGTTAGTTCTTGTGTTCAGTTAAGCAACACACACATTATTATATCCTGAAAGAACAGTATTATTGCTTTTATTATCAACATGGTCGCCATGAATGATGATGATGATGATGATGAGTCCACACTTTTATCTTGTGTGTGTGTGTGTGTGTGTGTGTGTGTGTGTGTGTGTGTGTGTGTGTGTTATGGGTGTGTTAACATGTGCTGAGAGGGGGAAAGTTTCAGTTGAGGAGAAGTGTAAAGTGTAAAATGGACGGAGGATTCTCCAACAGTTGCTGAAGCGAAGGTTTTCGCCGCTCTCTGGCTGCTCCATTGTTCTGTCACTGTCAGTTTGTTTTGCTATTTGACATGCATGTCATTTGCATTATTCATATGTGGAGTACTGCGCTCTTTCTCTCTCTCCATCTCTCTCCCCCTCCCTCTCTCCCTCTCCTTCCTTCTCTCTCTCTCTGTGTCTTTCCATGATATTCCCTGATAAACCGACGCCGTTTCCTGTTATTCACTTTTAAGTATTTCTGTATTTCCTGCAGTTTATTTCTCAGAAACCAGGTGTGTCGGTCGTTTATGACCAGTTTAACCAGAAGTCACAGTCGTGCACTTTGATACGACTGCAGCTCAAGTTTCATGGTTTTGAATAGTTATTGTCAGTACAGAGTGCTACCAGTCATGTCAGGTATGTTACAGTGGCAGGAAAGCAGAGAGTTATCAAGTTTTTAATCATAGAAAGAGCAAAACATTGTCAATATTTAATGTGTTGAGCCTCATGGACGCTGTACAAAGGGTTGTAATGGATTTAAAGACATTACAAACTTAATATATATGTTTTTTTATTCATATTAAGAAGCTTTGTTCAACACAGGGACGTGATCGTTTGTTTTCTTGCAGCTTCTCTGTTCGGCATCAATCTCATTGTGTCTCATCGTGTTTGTTTTTTTTCATCTTTGAAGCTTAAAAACACAAAGGTAACAAACTGTAAAGTGCAGTGGACTGTAATTACCACATTGTGTAGTGCCACTGACCTGCGTAATGTCACTAGAAAGTAATGAGACATAATTATGAATGCATCTCCACTTGTTTTTTTTTTTTTAGTTTCTGCAGAATTTATTTTTGCAAACGTCTGCAAACGTCCCGTTTAAACATTTTTAAGTTCCTCGTGTGTTTTTAAATATGTGGTGCACCTTCTGTCTGAGCTCAGTGTTCAAGGCCTCAGGGTCCCTTTTTTTATATATTTTTTTTTTATTTTTTTGTGCAAATCATCACTTTCGCTCTCTTTGCATTGAGTTACAGTGGGGGAAAAGAAAATGGTTTCGAGCAAATGTAAAATACTACAGTCTGTAATCTAAATGGTAATTAAGCTTAACAGGCATTCATGGCTTGGCTTTTCACTCACCTTGCTTCCAGTGCATGTTGTGAGTGTATAAGTGCATGACTGCATGACGTGTGTGCGTTTGTTTGCATGTACGTAGACTGTGTTTTTATGCGTTTCCCAACTGCTCCAGAGTCATTACGGACTCTTGTAGACTCAGTCAGTCAGTCAGTCAGTCAGTCAGTCAGTCAGTCAGTCAGTCAGTCAGTCAGTCGGTCGGTGGTTGTGAACAGATCTGGTTGAGTCTGCAGCAGAATAAAAAAAGAAACCCCTGGTAATGAGCAGCGAGAGAGAGACTGGCAGACAGACGAGTGTGAGTGTGTGAGTGGCTGTAGCAGAGGGAGAAGGGCAGATTCATCAGGGATGATTGCCTGATGCACACTTCTGGTTTTTTGATGTGCAGAAGACCCTGCTAGGTTACCATGGGGAGAATAATTAGCTTTGGCTGGATGCAGATGCGAATGAGCGTAAGAGATGTGGAATTTTCTTATTGAGCTTTACTTTATGATACTTAGGATGCTTGCTGCTGCTGCTGCACATGTGTGTGTCTGTGTGTGTGTGTGTGTGATCACAGACACACATACAGACACACACACTAGCGGCTCATTCTCTTCTATTTATGGCCAGGAAATGGGAGTAGTGCTATGTCTGGTTGAGCTGAGTAACACTATTCTGTCACACATAGGTTTGACATCAAACACAAGTGACAAGCCTATCCTATTTCTCTCCACCGAGTCATCACCATGTCCCAAAATCACATTATTGTCAGTGGGAACCCAGCAGACGGATGCTGGTGAGCAGAGCAGGGGTGTTGATTCCAGCCTTTGGCGTCTCGTCTACAGTAGCAGGCTTCGCTTGAAAAGGCAAATAAAGCCATTTGGCAAGAGCTGATTTCTTGTCGTTTTTTCAAAAATATACAGAAGAACGCGTGTGTGTGTGTGTGTGGTTGAGGCTATGGCACGCCGGTTTGGTTTTATATTTTATCTAAAGCCTCTTACAGCGACATGGATACGCATGTGTCAGTGTGTGTGTGTGTGTGTGTGTTGAGGCCAGGGCTGGGAACTCTTCAGTGCTAACGCCACGCTCTAGTATTGGCGACACACAGGAGCATATCATTACCTTTCTGCCCCGGCAGCGAGGCAGTAAGCAGCTCTCTGCCGTGCTGAGCTCCAGTGTTACAGGCAGACAGACAGACAGACAGGCAGTGGTGTGGCTGTAATAAGACCTGTGGCCCAGCGACACTGCCAAGGCCGGGCGGGGGGGGGCGGGGCGGGGTGAGAGATGGTGCCCATCCCCAACAACATGCCCTGCTCTGCCATCTGTCACTGGGCAGGAGCAGCGCCCAGGGAGGGAGGGAGGGAGGGAGGGAGGGAGGGAGGGAGGAGGGGAGGAGGGAGGGAGGGGTCTGAGTCAGTCTAGTTGTTGTCACCTCGACGGGCCACACTGGGGCAACGCTGTCTCTTTGTGCTCTGTCACTTCATGAAGCACATATCCTGTTTAATATCACAACTAAATGAACGGATTTCGTGCCTCTGATATTATTACAACTGGGAAGAAAAAACAAAACAAAAACTGAAGCCTCTGGAGCACCGCCGCTGCTGCTGCCGCCGCCGTCAAAACTGATTAATAATTAATAATCACCAAACATCGTCTCCTGATTCCAGCTGCAACAGAGAACTGTGTCGTCGTCGTCGTCTGATAATAAATAAAACTTCATATCTGCAGGGATTTGAGCTGTTTAGTCGGACAAGTCGTCACGTTACAGAGCGATGATGAAGTGAGTGAACAGCAGTAAACAGCCTCAGAATAAAATAAAAACACACACACACACAGTACACACACACACACATGCTCACACAGACACACACACTTCCTGTTGTGACCTTTCCGATGCTAGCGAGCGGCGGTGTAGCATGTTCTCACACAGGGCGCTCTGTCTCTTTAAATGTTCTCTGAGTCCATGTTTGACTCTGGACAAAGGTTGTCACTTAATTTTTTTTTTTGCCAAGACTGGTTATGTCATTTCCTGGCTAACGGTGTGTGTGTGTGTGTGTGTGTGTGTGTGTGTGTGTGTGTGTGTGTGCGTGCAGGGAGGAGGGAGAAGGGAGGAGGAGGAGAAAAGGGGGTCAAGCTCTCTTGTGCGTGCGCTCTGCTATAAGCAAGATGATCTCGCTCAGTTAGTGCTCTTTACCAACAAGCATGCAAACATCCACTTCTATAATAACACACAGAAACGGAAACTACACACACACACACACACACACACACACACACGCACATGCATAAATGTCAGCATATTTGTGTGTGTGCGAGCAACAGTTACACAAGGTCACGCATAAAAAGACGTCGAATGATCTCACTCTCACAAACATGAGCGCAATAAAAAATACCTGTGTGTGGATATCTGTATCTGTGTGTGTGTGTGTGTGTCTGTGTGTGTGTGTGTGTGTGTGTGTGTGTGTGTGTGTAGTACCCTTCAGTTACATGAGTGATTCATGACACCTGACTGACAGTTTGTCGACTCCTAACCAGAGCAGCTTGTGTGTGTTGAACAGCAACAGCTCCGACTATCGTTTCCTCAGAAAGACTTGATTAATTATTGACGGGAAAACAAGAACGACTCAGGATATTTGTTTTGTTTTTGTTCTGTTTTGACCAACACTGCATGTGTCAAAGAAAAACACACACAAACTGATTAAAGAAGAGGTGCTAATGGAGGATTATTCATCATGAACTTCTCTCTTATTCCTCAATCTGTTAAAGTGTTGAATCAGTTGGGTTCGTTAGGAATAGCTCAGTGTCGGACTGCAGCCACTTTGATTCTACATATATAGCACGACACATGTCCGATGTTTGTCTTTTGTTGTATTTTTCTTATTGTTTTTGTCATTATCTGATGTGGTATTTTGTTTGGCGTTACATTGTGTTAGCCTATATTTAGCCTATGTAATGTTTTTTGTTACGAGGAACAAGTGTCTTGATGTGACGCTAGAGAAATTTCAGAAGAGATTCTGACAATAAAAAGTACTCAGTTCAGTTCAGTTCAGTTCAGTTTACTTTATTAAAACCCATAGGTAGATTTGTTGTGGATAGGACATACAGAAGACGAGTTAACACACAGGAACACGAAACAGACATGGGTACTTCCAATGTTCACTGAGCAGAATTAAAAGCAGATAAGATACGACAAAGTGATGATACAATGATAAGGGACAATAAATAGGTTTAAAAACCATTTTCAATAAATAGAAATAAATAGAGTCACAGGATAGACCTTTAAAGTGCATTATGACAGGTATTTAAAAGGGAAACAGCAGCAGGGACAAAGCTGTTCCTATCCACCTTTTTCCGAACGTCAAAAACGTAAACCGGTTTTGCTCTTCCGGTGGAGTTTTATGTTTAGTAAAACGCATGGATCATCACACCAACTTTTAACAACGGATATCACACAAACTGACATCCGTGTTAAAAGCCAGCGTTAATAGATCCATGCAACTATGACAACGACTGAAATCCATGGAAACGTAAAGGTACAATTCCAACCGGAAATGCAAAACTTTGGGCTTCTGGTTTTGACCGTAGTTGACTTTCGGTGGAAACTTGTGGATCGGCCCAGCGTGTGGTCCTACTGTAGATCACAGGACTATGAATCTCTGTCAGAAACACAACTTAAAAAAAAGAACAGAGGTGTGTGTGTGTGTGTGTGTGTGTGTGTATGTGTGTGTTGTTGGACACAGTTGCAGATGTCACAATAAAAAGGTGTAGAGCAGGAAAACAGGAGAAGACAAGAGGAGTGAGTGAGTAAATTCTGCAGAAACAGGAATGATGATGATGATGGTGATGATGGTGGTGATGATACAGAGTGTGCGTGTGTTTGTCAGCTGCAGGAAAGAAGGAAGTAAAGAGGGAAAAGAAAAGAAAAGAAAAGAAAAGAAAAGAAAGGCGAGGCGAGCGGAGAGCTGGGAGCCACCGTGTGTCTTTGAATGGGGTCAGGGCATCGGGGGGAATAATGCATCTCCCTTCTCCTGCGCCGGGCGCTGCTTCCATTACGGCTGCAGAAGAGACATTGTGTCCACACTCTGATTACCACTGATCCATGCTGATGACTCTGTTGGCGGATTATCTCAGTTAGTATCAGCCATCTGTTACTGTGTGTGTGTGTGTGTGCGCGTGTGTGTGTGTGTTTAAGTGTGTGTGTGTGTGTGTGTGTGTTGAAGGGGCAAGAAGGGAAGAAAAAAAAAAAGGGGCAGCAGGATTGAGACACACTGGGGGTTGAATAGTTTGAGGCTGCCACACACACACACACACACACACACACACACGGGGGCAAATACACACACATACATACACACACATACATACACACTTCTATAGGCACATGTCTTGTTTAAAAAAAAGAAAAGAAAAAAAGAAGCTGCACGTGTAACCGAGCACCGTTAACACGCACGCACAAGACAAGACACACAACACCGCAGAAAAAAAAACAAAACAAATGCATGATGTAAGGGGCCACATACTAAGCACACACACACACACACACACACACACACACACACACACACACACACACACACACACTCCTTTGTAACAGTGCTGCCCTCCTTTCAGTTGATCCTGACATGTGAAGGCTTCTATATGAAGGCCACATGCAGTCATAAACCTGCAGTGGAGCTGTTTATAGCAGCGACACTATCTCCTCCTGAAGGGGCCGTTCACATCCACACACACACACACACATCCACACACACACACACACATGCATGCCTGTGTGTGTTGACAGCTGGGTGCGTAGTGTGTGTGTGTGTGTGTGTCTGTGAATGTGGCGCTGGAGGAACACGTCTTATAAATCATAGTTCAGCTATTTGCATAAATTCTCCCTCTCTCTCCTTCTTGCATATGGAAACACAGAGAGAGAGAGAGAGAGAGAACGACCTGCTGTTTTATTTTTTTATGTTTTATTATTATTTATTTATTTATTTTTTCCCTGGTTTGCTCCGTGTTGATTGGCCGCTGGCTGGTTGGTTGGTTGTTGTTGGTTGTTGTTGTTTCGAGTCAAATTGATTTAGCCGTTCACGGAGATTATATTCTTTGCCTTATGCACATCGTCGTCATCGTCGTTGTCGTGTGGTTGTTGCCTGTTAATTACCTATAAAATCAAGCTAATTCTGATGCTAAATCCATTTTAATTTCTCATGATTAAGTCGGGATTGGATCCTTAAATACCTCGGCGCTCCATTATTATTGTTGCAATCATTCTGGCTCATGTGTATGTGTGTATATATGTGTGTGTATATTCTGTGTTCGAGCGCAATCTTATTATTGTTATTAGATTTAATTGCACTAAGTGATCGGTTTGTAGTTGTCAGAGGAGGAGGAGGAGGAGGAGGAAGATGGACTTGCCTTGCAGTCGTTTTTTTTTTATCATCCCAGAAAGAAGAAGAGGAGGAAGAAGAGGAGGAAGAGGCCCTTTGAGAGATTGTGAGAGATGAGAGGAGGAGATGAAGGGAGGAGGAGGAGGAGGGATCTGCTTTACACCTCTGCAAAGAAGGGATTGCTTTTTATTTTTTTTGTTGTTGTTTGTTAGGTGATGGAGGGAGGAGAGGAAGAGGAGGAGGAGAGGGAGGAGGGGAAGGGGGGATCAATTCTGTTCACATCATCACGTTTTGACAAGGCGAGGCATTAAGTGCAGATATTGAGAAACGACAGGAATGCTTTACAGCCTGTCCATCTCCTCCACTCCCCCTTTTCCTTTTCCTCTTCTTTTTCTTTTTTTTTTTTTTTTACATCCACAACAGAAATCAGTGTATTGTCTTGCTCATCCTTCCTCCCCCCTCCCCTCCTCTCCTCTTCAATCTTTCTATCCATTTTCTGTCTCTTCTCCCCCCCTCCTCCTCTCCTCCTCTCTCTCCTCCTCCCTCTCTCTTTCTGAAAAGGTGGGGAATGATCCGCTTCACTTACCAGCTGACACCACATAAGCTCGCTCGTCCTCTGAGACACGAGCCTTTTGTTTTCCTGTACATTATGATAATTATGAAGGGCCACAGCTCCTCTCCATTTTCATCACACTTCTAATGATACTTCCTTTTTTTCTCACTCTTTCCTTCTTTCTTTTCTCATGTTTCTTTCTTTTTTTTTATATATTTATCTCTCCTTTTCCACCCAAATCTGACATTTAAAGGGTGACAGCTGAAGTGAAGGAGCGCCGAGCGTGTCAGCCGTTCGCTCGCTCGTTCGTTCGTTCGTTCATGCAACAAAATGTGCCACAGATCAGACCGAGACACTTCCTCGTTGCTCGTTTATTAATCGTTAGTATATATAATAATAATAATAATGATCTATAATCTGCTTCTTTGCATGAGAGAGGAAGGGAGAAAGAGAGGAAGGCCTCCTCTCCTCTTCCTCGGGACCTTTGACCTTTCTCGTAATTACCTCCGACTCCATTCAACGTTTCTTTTTTTTTCTGTTTTTTTTGTTTTACCTTTTCATACTGCAGCAGTGGCAGTCATGGCTGCCCAAGTCCGATGGCACACCAGCCCCCTCCTCCTCCTCCTCCTCCTCCTCCTCCTCCTCCCCGTGGACTGCAGCAGGTTTTCTTGTCATCTGTGCCTCTCCCTCTCCCTCTCTTTCTCTTTCTCTCCCTCCCTCTCCCTCTCTCTTGTCAGTGTTGCTCCTGGCGAAAGGCTGATACTTGATATTCAGAGGATAGCAGCTTTTGTCTCAGAGATTTAATCAGTGGCTCTGCTCCCACTGCAGAGGAGAGGGAGAGAGGGAGATGGAGAGGAGGGGGGGAGGGAGGTGGCAGGAGAGAGGGAAGATAGGAAAAAGACAGAGAGAGAGAGAGAGAGAGAGAGATGGAGGCAGAGACTGTTTATGTGTAATGACACAATAACAAAGCCTGCCTGTAAAACACAATCTGCAAACTGTGCTTTTGAAGGGGATTTTCAGTCCTGGATTAGTGTCAGGCAGAGAGAGGGAGAGAGGGAGGGAGGGAGGGAGGGAGGGAGAGGAAGAGATAGATAGAAAGAGAGGAAGAGAAGGGGAGAGAGAGAGGGGGGAAAGGAGAGGGGGAGAAAGAGGGAGAGAGGGATGTGGAAAAGGAGACGAGAGGGAAGAAGAGTCAGGTTGATGTGATAGACAGCCGAGGTGATTGTGTGTGTGTGTGTGTGTGTTGTGTCTGCAGTGGGGGTTGAAATGTGTGAATGTGCACCCACTTGTGTGTGTGTGTTTATGTGTGTTTTGACACTCTTTTCTATTTATTTGCCTGCACAAGTTAGCAGCTCCGTGGGCAACAGCCACTTTGTGTTGGGGAAAAAAAAAAGAGAAAAGACGAGGGGATTAAAGTTGAATAATGCAAGTAAAATATTTGGCCAAATGTTGTTTCTTTTTGTGAAAAGGGACAAGGAGGAAGAGGAGGAGGGGGGAGGGGGGAGAGGGGGGGGGGTTGTTTGATAATGGCCGGTATTGCGCGACTGATAATGGACAAGCCACAGTGTGTGTGTGTGTGTGTGTGTGTGTGTGTGTGTGTGTTGCGTTAATGCAGCCATCATCATCTAAAAGCCTCTCCATTTAGTCTGAAGGGACTCGGAGCCGCGGCCTCAGAGAAGAAGCTCTTAGATTCAGATGACATTCCTTTTCATCAAGGAGGGTGTAAAGGGATCCTGGTTGTCAATTGTCAAACGCAAAAAAGGTGTGTGTGTTTTGTGTGTGTGTGTGTGTGTGTGTGTGTGTGTTTGTAAACGTGCGCAAACCGACCGACCGACCGACTGACTAACCGACTGTGAGAGAAAGAGGGAGAAAAAGCGACAAAGTGTGGTTTGTTTTGTCCTTTTTTTTTGTTTTTTGCAAACTTCAACTGAGTTCTTCAGACTGTCCCATTTCAGCACACACACACACACCAACAGACACACAAAAAAACGTACTTTGTGTGTGTGTGTATGTGTGTGTGTGTGTGTTTGGTCTCCTTAAAGATGTCGTCCTCCTTCCCACCTCATATAGAATCAATAGAGGCTCTGAGCCAGTGAGCATGGCTAAATAGAAATATTGTTCAGGGGAAGTGAGATGTGAAAGGAAAAGTGTCAGGAGTTGTGTGTGTGTGTGTGTGTGTGTGTGTGTGTGTGTGTGTGTGTGTGTGTGTGTGCTTGAACATGTGTGTGTGTGCTCTGCTATTGTAACCCTGCTGATTGGATTGTGTTTGACAGATATGGAGTCTGGAGAGCGGCTGGCCTCCCCAGCGCCCACCCTGTCGTCGTCTGCTGCTGCTGCTGCTGCTGCTGCTCGCACCTCCTCCCCCGCGGCCTCTTCCTCCTCCTCCTCCTCCTCTTCCTCCTCCTCATCCTCCTCCTCTTCCTCCTCCTCCTCCTCCTCCTCCTCTTCCTCATCCCCCGCTCCCCACTCCAAGAGCAGCCTGGCCCCGAGCCCCTCAGCACTGGGATCCACACTCAGCACCTCTGGTAAGAAAACACACTTTTTTTTTCTTCTCCTTCTTCACAGCCAAACTGCAAAACAAAAAATACACTAATTCACCATACATAAATTGCACATCACTGCAAAAACCAAGAATATTTCCAAGAATATTTGGCTTATTTCTTGTAAAAAATGTCTCTTTTATAGTCAAAACGAATCTCTTTCCACTTAAAATAAGACTCATCACCTAAAAATGTACTTGTTTTTAGATAATTTTCACTTGTTTCAATCAAATTTTCACTAGAAATAAGTAGAAAAATCTTTAATCTTTAATCAGAAAGAAAAACTTGCTCCACTATCGGATTCTTCTACTTATTTCAAGTGAAAATCTGCTTGAAAGAAGTAAAAAAAGTGTCTAAAAACAAGCTGCTTTTCTATGTGATGAGTCTTATTTTAAGTAGAATGAGATTTGTCTTGACTAGAAATGACGTTTTGACTAAAAACAAGACAAATATTCTTGGTTAGATTTTGAGTTTTTGCAGAGATCATTCAACATACAAACATTTTCATGGGGACTATACTGAGAAAAGGAGAAGAGAGAGAGAAAAAAGTATTCTGTGACTTATTGACAGGGTTCCTACGCAAGTATGGAAAGTATGGACAAGTATGGGATTTGATTTTATACATTTCCAGGTCTGGAAAAGCATGGAACATGGAAACTATTGTATGGAAATATATTTATCTGGGTTTGGTCTCATCTGAAGTTATTTGGGTTAATTATTTTGTATGCGTTATTGTACCTTGCTACAATCTCCAGGAAATTATTTGGTGTTTTAATGAAAACAAATGATAAATTTCATGCTTTTTTTAATATTATGCACATCTATTTACTCAAATATCACAAATAATTTGAATTTTTTTTACCGGGAAGTCTGGAAAAAGTATGGAATTTGGAAATTTCAAATGTATTGATGAAGGCAAAATATGGTGGTCGCCCCTTTCTGCAGAAGGTCAACAAGGTCACCAGGAAGGTAATTCAGGAAAGGTTGCCAGACAGACACTATAAAACAAGTTGTCATTGCCCTTTAATGAGGGAACTGAGATGTTCCATAGAAAAAAAACCTTGAATATTCCCCTGTTCCACTGTGTGACTGATGTAGCTCTGTCTTTAACCCATTGAAACAAAACTCATCTCCTCTCTCCATCAAAAGAAGAAGCTTGTCCTTTAATGTACATGTCGGCTGTGCAGCAGGTAATGAGAGCTGCCTCTTATGTACATATATTCTCCTTATGTACATATATTCTCCTTATGTACATATATTCAGAAGAAATAAGATTGTGCACCGAAATAAAAGAAAATACCAACACACAACCAGAAACAGTTTCTATGTAACTGTCAGAAAACACGCCGAATA
>NC_140909.1:4389486-4496589 GCF_045865225.1 Trachurus japonicus
TGACGATTCGATTAATTGTTGCAGCTCTACTTGATCATCTTTTATTGCCTCCACATACACAATCAGTCTTTCCAATCTCTTTGCATCTTTGTGCACAGTATAAAACAACAGAAATGAATGTGAACAGACAAACTGAGGTGCCAACCAAATTAGGGTCTCAAAGAGAGAAAGAAAAAGAAATATATCCTTATATAATCCTTAATTTGATCCAATATATCCACTGTTTTGATCAGCCTTTCTTTACTTATTACCCACCTACTTATAAAAGTTAGTCTTTCCATATCCAAACTTTGTTCTGTTGTTACCCCCATGCTCTTCATTTTGGTGAACTTGGTTGTTTCTGTGCTTTTGGTCCTGAACCTACTCTTATAATACGTCACAGTGCTGCTGGCATCCACACACACACATGCACACGCACACATGCACACGCACACATGCACATGCACCACCAAATAAACCCCAAACAGTTTGATTCTCACTTAAAAATAGTCTGTGAGATGCATCTGTATAATGTGTTCAGTCACAGTGTCGGGGTGTAAAGTCGCCCTCTGGATAATTAGATCCCCGGACGGCATTAGTTCAGAAAACACAGCTCCAAGTGTCACTTTGTTTTTACATTTTTCAGTTTTTTTTGTGCTCTGTGTGTGTGTGTCTGTGTGTAAGTGTATAGTAGTTTGACATTTTCATCTGCATTGTGCACAACACTTTTTCCCTTTTCTTCAGTCATCACTTTTTTTTTCTTTTTTTTTTTCCTTTCCATGTGTATTACCTGGCTTATGCAGAGGCATCAAGCGGGCCCTGCTCTGCTTTTCTGGAATAGAAATTGAATTTGCATGAAATATGCTCACACCAAATTGCATCTGACTCTGGGAGGAGGTAATACGTGACAGTCGCCCCTGCCAGAAATGATTGTGCTCAGGAAAACGCTAGACGACGATGATGTTGATGAAGTATTCTTCTGTGCTGAAATTGAATGCCAAAAGGAGAGGAGAAGGAGGAGGAGGAGGAGGTTTCGCTTTTTTATTTTATTATTTTTTTACACCTCATACACACACAGACACACTTCCTCTTTCTAACAGAGAAGATCCCGTCTTTGTCACCGTGCAACGTTTTTCTGACACTCAGTTTAAACTGAGGAAACAGAAACACACAAAATACCTCGATGCTGAAATTGGATTACGACAAAACGCTGTGTAGTTTTAAAACGTGAACTGTATCGACACGAGCATCAGTCTGAACTGAAGCAACAGTCTGTCTGTCACTGCACACACACACACACACACACACACACACACACACACACACAGAGGAAGAAGAGCACAGCTGCCTTTCTAAAATAAAAAGCTGCGGCGGCGTAGCGCTCGGTGAGAAGCTAAAGAATCTGAAGCTAATTCTTACACAAACAGAAGAGGAGTCGTTGTGTGGTTTTAAATCCTCCGTAGTCGGGTGGATAAGAAGCGACACCTTCTTCAAAAGCTGTTTAAATCTGGTTTTTACACCCTGTCGATTCTTACATCAAGAGCTCAGGGAGGTAATTTGAGAACAATGTTCTCGGTCTACACAAATAAACATAGACCACACTAAGAAAAGGAGGGCGATGATGAGTTGTGCTAAAAGGTGCGACAAACAACTGTCACACTGCGCTGGAAAAGGAAACATAGACTCATAATATTACTACGTTTATGGGCTATTTTTAGACCCCGCAGCTCAAAGCCAAGTCTTCTTTTAATTTAGTGAAATAGGAGCGATTATGAGTGTGTGTGTGTGTGTGTGTGTGTCGTTTAATGTTGTTAATGCTTCCAACAGATTTGGTGAAAACACAAAAAGATGGAAGATGTTGTAGGATTAAACCAATGAGAGACCTGTACTGTATTCAGTAGCAGTCCTCATAATATTGATATTAACATTATTCCTCCTCAGCTACAAAAGAAAAGATGATTTGATCTAAAATCTAAACCATATTTAAAGGTATAGTTCAACATTTTGGCAAATTGGCCCATTGCCATAATCCCTATAGTCATAGCAGTAGGTTTGTTACCTTTAATTGTCGGTGCAAGCTATTTTTAGAACGGCGGAGCAGAGCCGTGAGCTGCTCAGAGCGACGCTACGGAGGCTCATTATGGGATTTCTTGGTTTCCCTCATCAAACTCATCAAATACACAATCCAACAACTCCACAACGCTCTGGTGGACAAGTTGTGAGCTGCACATTCACCACGCTATGAGATAATAACACAACGTTACCAGACAGAGTTGTTTTAGAGGGAAATACAGAGACTGTTGATGAAAAACTGTCCCTGAAGGCAACGTGCATCAGTGGTTTTGCATGAATTTCCCTCTAAAACAACTCTGTGTGGTAACGTTGTGTTATTATCTCATAGCGTGGTGAATGTGCAGCTCACAACTTGTCCACCAGAGCGTTGTGGAGTTGTTGGATTGTGTATTTGATGAGTTTGATGAGGGAAACCAAGAAATCCCATAATGAGCCTCCGTAGCGTAGCTCTGAGCAGCTCACGGCTCTGCTCCACCGTTCTAAAAACAGCTTGCACCGACAATTAAAGGTAACGAACCTACTGCTATGACTATAGGGGTTATGGCAATGGGCCAAATTGCCAAAATGTTGAACTAACCCTTTAAGTATAATGAGATTTGTTTTGACTAGAAATAAGACAAATATTCTTGGTAAGATTTTGAGTTTTTGCAGTGCAGAAAACCCTGAATCCAGCTCGACGTCTCAAATCCTACAACATTCGTCTCCACTCGATGTTGTTTCACCCTGTAAACACACACACAGACACACACACAACAACAACAACAAATGCAGCAATCTGAAAGCAGGTTGATG
The DNA here is from genome assembly GCF_045865225.1 of Trachurus japonicus. Lineage (NCBI taxonomy): Eukaryota > Metazoa > Chordata > Actinopteri > Carangiformes > Carangidae > Trachurus > Trachurus japonicus. The sequence continues at coordinate 4,392,331 of NC_140909.1, forward strand.
TGAACATGTTTGTCTCTGTACTGTTCCTGTTTCCTTCAGGCCGTCTGTTTGGAGCAGCGGGGGGAGAGCAGCCCTTCATCGGCTCCACGTTGTCAAGTGCCTTCCCTCTGGTCAACCACCCTGCCTTCGGAGCGCTGTACACTGCTGGGGCGGGCCGGCCCGAGTTCGGGGGCCTGGGCTCCCTGGGCATGTCAGCTGCTCTGGCTACACACCCACAGCTGGGAGCCCTTTCTGGTGAGACACCGACTTCTTCTTCCAATGGTCTTTTTTATTGATGACAGAGTATGTAGCTATAAGACAATCACTGTACGGGTAAAAAACACAACAAAAAACAGTCCACCCATGACACAACACAACCCCCTGTGTCCAAACATCCGAACATGGACACACGTATACAGCCACTGACATACAGTAAACTTGTATTTAGATGTAATAGAAATAAAAAATGACTAACGACCATGCTTAGAAAGAAACTGAATCAATAATTGAGAAAAAAATAAATAATAAATATAAAAAAGTACAAATAAATGTAAAAAAAATAAACAGAAATAAAGGGGGGGGGGGCTACTCAGAAATTATTGTTGAAGGTTCCTCATAGAATACCAAAAAGGGGCGCCATGTCTTGTAGAATTTGTTCTCTGATCCCCGAATGAGACACTGACTTCTTATTTATATATTTGGAGCTAAATGAGAGCAGCTGAGAGGCTCCAGCTCACCCGTGACCCTAGTGCAGGATAACCGGTATAGAAAATGAATGAATGAATGAATGAATGAATGAGAGCACATCTTCATCCAGTGTTGTGCCTGAATGCGTTCAATAAACTCATTATTATTTTGGGTGAACGTGAACTGAACGTACTGTATTTCCTCTTGATGAACGTTATATTGTGAACGCGTTCATTCCGGCGTTTGTGAACGGCGCTCTCTCAAAGTTTGACTTCGTTCAGGAGTATGAGCCAGATTTCCATAGAAAACCCAGCTAAAACACACTGTAAACAGGCGTTAATATGTAGCGGAAAAACCACCCAATCTGGCAACACCCAATCTGGCAACACCTATCAGCTGTTTGGATCAGCGGCGCTGGAAGAGGCGGAGTGATACGGTGTCTAAACTGACCCAGTTGGTTAGTAAAAGATAAACGGGGTTAGAGAGGGAAGTCCCAAGTAATTTCACATATTTGAGAATTTTATGAAATAGTAACGCAATAGTTACTTTTCCTGGTAGTTACTTTCATCACGTCCTAACTCAGTTGGGGAAAGTAAAGTAGTAACTATAACTAATACTACTGGTTAAAATAATCTGTGGTTCAGTATGGGCTGAGGCAATAATTTTGAAAAATAATAGTTTGTACAACATATTGAAAAAAAGGGTTATGAACTAGTTGCACTTTAGAAACTGGCACTTTATAGATCACATGCACTTTATGTCTAGGTATGAATGTGTATATGATTGTGAACCACTGTATAATTCTTGTGTATTTCTGTCTGTTTGTGTGTTACCTGCCAAGGGACTACGGATGTTTATTAGCACGTTGCTAACTCTGACTCATTTACATTTGTGCACACGTACGAATGTTCATTAATGTGTATTGTCCCTTTTAAATAGATAAATAAAATAAAACAAAAAGTTCAGTTTTGGAACCGTGAACTTAGTTCAAATTTTGAATGATGAACTATGAACTGAACTAGTTCGTTTTAAAATTTGTGAACTGAACTTTGAACTCGTTCATCTAGAAAGTCAACTTTCCCAACACAGTCTTCATCCCTATCCTCCTCCTCCTCCTCCTCCTCCTCCTCTCGCGTGAATCTCGCGTAGATCCAAGATGGCGCCGTCCTATGGCGACTCGGTTTTGCTCTCCTGATTTTACTTGTTGACATGGCAATAAACTCTTTGAATGTTGAATGTTGAATCTCTTCCAGAGTGGTGGCGAGCTGCTGAAGCCCACGGTCGGGGAGCCGCTGCCTTCCTCCCCTCTTTCATCGGCTTCCCTCCGTTCTTCAGCCCCCACATCCAGCCCAACCACAGCGCCAGTCCTGTTCAGATCAGGCTGCCGGGCAAGAACAGCCACAGCCCGGCCAAAGGTACCAAACACACACACACACACACACACACACACACAAACACACAAACACACACACACACACAAACACACACACACAAACCTCCTATCCTCCGTCTCTCCTCTGTCTCCTACGGTGGCCCTGAGGTGCAAATCACAACGGCAAAAAGAGAAAACACAACGGCAAAAAGAGAAAACACAACGGCAAAAAGAGAAAACACAACGGCAAAAGTTGTTGTGTTTAGTAACTTGTCGTTGTGTTTTCTGATTTGCCGTTGTGTTTTCTCTTTTTGCCGTTGTGTTTTCTCTTTTTGCTGTCGTGATTTCTGATTTGCCGTTGTGATTTGTACCTCAGGGCCACCGTAGTCTTCGTCTGCTTCCTCCTCCACCTAAATCCACTTTGTCCTGTGATGAGATTTGTCTTTTCCTTAAACCCAGTTAATGACTTTCAGTCCTCACTTAGTGATTCTGTCAGCCTCTCTCTCTCTCTTCGCTGCTCGTCGTAACGTAATCTCTGGTTTCTTGGACTCTTTAATTTCACACGGTATCTTTTAATTTATCTTTTTTTTATTATGTAAACTGCTCGTGTTGCAGGAGGCCTGTGCCTCGGTTTTCTGCAGCTGGCATGATGTCTGATGAGATACATCATGATGTATAAATCAATATTTTTATTAGAGGCCTTATTCCGATCCGCTCTGCAGATACTTTCAAGATATTTCATTATCCCACCGTGAAACAAAGTTCTCAGGAAAAAAAATAAAACAAAGACGCAGCCGATGAGTTGATGCAGTGGATCTGTTTTGTGTTTTTTCTTTTGTTTCTGCTAACATTTCCATATTTCTCACATTCTGTGACAAATTGTAAACTGTTTTCTTGTCTGTAACAACATCTCTGTCCTGGGTGATGATCCCTCCTCTGTTGCTCACCCTGAGCTTTCTCCTGGTTTTCCCTGTTAAAAGGGTTTTCCATGGAGTTTTCCCTCAGTGGATGTGAGGGTCTAAGGACAGAGGATGTTGTTATTATGGGATGTGAAGCCCTTTGAGACAAACTGGTGGTAAAAACGGGCTATACAGATAAAATTGCCTTGCCTTGCCTTTTCTTTCTACCAGGGGTGAACGGGGCGGTCAACGGCAGCGGCGTCCGTCCTCCCACCACACAATCAGGGAGCTTCTCAGCGAGTCCCGCTCCCGTTCAGGCGTCGACGAAGCCGAGCAAAAAGAGCTCGACCCCCTCCAACAGCCACCGCAGCAGCCCACTGAGCCACACGGCGCCCGAGCCGCTGGAGAAGCCGGTGCAGAAGACTAAAGAGAAGGTCAGTCAGAGAAATAATCACCGTGTTACGATTATCACGATTAATATGCACAGGGTATCCGCGGGGTCTTGAAAAGTATTTAAAGGTGATAAATCAATTTTGGGAAAATTAAGACCCTTAAAAAGTATTAAAAAGTCTTTTCACGACTTTATAAAGTCTTACATTTTGAAGATATTTTTTCTGAATTAGCTGTCCAAGAAGTTTGAGTCCTAAAAAATATTGTGAACATTGTTTTGGTTTTTTGAGAGTGGAGCAATGTTTTTTTTTTTTTTTATTATAAACTTTGCCTTTTATTTATTATCCCAGCCTATTTTGAATACTGTTGTATCGTAGTGGTCTACAGTCTTTATCACAAACTAAAACTGTTAAAAGTTAAAAGTGTCACTGATGTAAATGGTTACAGCTTGAAGTGGTGGTGAGGTATTAAAAAATATTGAGAAGGTCTTGAAAAAGTTTTAAAAAGGTATTAAAATTAACTTCAAGATTCAAGAATATAGTCAAAATATAATTACATTACTCATTGTTTACATAAAATATTTCAAGTATCTATTAATATATGACCAATTCTTAATCCCCAGGGGAAATGTTTGAAATATTCAGGTCATAAATTGTCATCTATACCAAATGTTTGCGTTTATTTTAACCCCTTGTCACTCCTATAAATTCTGTAATATTCGCCTATCCAAGGCGTACCCAAAGTAAATTGAATGCTGTTCTTGAACTGTTTGGAGAATATGGATGGGCTTGGTCTCTTTTGAAAGGTATCACTCTGAAGTTTTTCCCCAAACTGAAATAATCACTATAAGTGCTACTATCATTGAGTAATCTAAGTGGGAGCACACTGAATTAGAATGTTTTTATTCTCGCCTGAATTTTTTTGTTGCAATCAGATGCCTGAAGATGAGTGTAGCTGAGAATTTTAGCTGGAAAACACAATGGGACTACAGCATGAAGCCTTACCTGGCCCCAGTTCAAATTTGATAACAATCCTGCTAAAAATGAGTATTTTACACATGTTTTTCTAAGTGTATATCTAGGCGTTTTCCTAAAGTTGCCATTGACAAACAATACATGCGCCAAAGTGCAGCTTTTGCAAAGTTACGCATGAAAATGGCGGTGCTGCCTTTTCCCAGGGACCGTGAATGCAGCACGTCGTTCGTTTCGTAATTTCATTGGCTATTCAATGCTACAGTTGTCATCGGGATCTGTTTCTATTGGCTGAAGCCATTCAGCGCTGTCGGAGGGGATGTTCCTCATGAGACACAGCCACTCATTCGCTATTGCAGGCGGCAGCCGGAGAGAGGGAGCTTGTGATTGGTCGAGTGAGCTGAAATTTCGAAAGGTCAGAGGGCAGCGCCATTTTGTAAAGTGAAATAAACATTGTTTTCATGTAAACGCCGGACTTATGAGGAGAAATAAACGGATTTACTGGATATACAATGCGTAATTTCATAAGATGCAGCAGCGGGATGAGGTTATCTACCGGTACAACCGTGTGTTTTGGACTAAATACTTTACTGGATTGGATTTACTGGACTTTTCTGAATGTAACGACACCAAGTTTGTGGGGAAACCCTGTGATCCTGAGCCTGCCCTGACACAAATCGTGAGTTATATCGGCTTTTTACGAACTTTGTTAGCATGTTTATAGTCTGATTCGAGTGTTGCTGTGATGATTATATTTAGGAATGGTCGGCATATCTTTAATCACAAGAGTTTTAGCTTTCCAACGATATGTGGCATGACTATTTCAAGTGACTGGTGACATCCTCTGTGACACCTCCCTGATTAAAACCCCCCCGACGGCCCGCCGGCGGGCCGTCGGAGTGGCAACAGTAAGTAAGTAAGTAAGTAAATTTTATTTGTATAGCACTTTTCGTAGAAGGGGTTCACAAAGTGCTTCACAACAGAGTCAGGAAATCGCATTTGTACAGTACAGGGAGTAAAACAAGAATACACAATTAAAATACAGAGGAGCATAGAAACATAAAAACCTCACAGTATAAAACAAAATTAAGACAAAACCCCCAGAAAACCCACCCCTACATAAAAGCTTGTCGGAACAGCAGAGTTTTCAGATCCTTTTTCCATCCATTTTAATTGTTTTTTGTTTTGTTTTGCTTTTTTTTAGATAAATGGACCAGTATCTGTGTATTTATCCTTTATTTTTGCACACATCTGCTATGATTCCAACATCATCTTTTTGGGAAAGTAACGGTAAAGATTTAGGAATCTTTACGATTAATTAATTGTGGCGTAATCGTGACATCCCTAAAGGTCAGCTGGTGTCAGAAGAAGGAGAAGAGGTGACGAGTGAAAACGCAGCTCACTCTTTGTTTTTTGTTTTTTTTGTTTTTTTTGAAACTTTATTTTTCGTAGCATCAGTATAATAGACAAAAATAGGTATGGGTACAATATGATGTGGCTAAATAGTACAAATGCTTGCCAAGTTGTGCCCTTATAAACACAAAAGAAACATCAAAAAGAAAAAGAAAAAACAAAAGCATATGCACATATACTGTATGTCTAAGCACGTGATATCTCGAGTACACAAGTTCGCTTACACCCATATAACTAAATAATCATCTACATATTCATGTACAAATGCACACATACATATGAACACTCGTGAACACTCTTTGTTTTGTTTTTGTTTTGTGTTGAACTTCCAGAAGCCGCGGAAGAAGGCGGCAGCAGCAGCAGCAGTGGCGGCGGTGGCGGCGGCGGTGACGGTGACGGACGCTTCTGCGGCGAGCAACAGCGAGTCGGGCTTGTCCTCGGACAGCTCGAGTGACGGCTCGCTCAGCAGCGACCTGGAGGACCTGGCAGAGGAGGACGACGAAGACGACGACGACGACGAGGAGGAGGACGAAGAGGAAGAGGGCAAACGGAGCGAACTATCAGACGCAGAGAAGCGGACGAAGAAGAAAACAAAGGTAGAGTAGATGACGGAGAGAGAAAAACTGAAACGATGATGAACAAAACACACAGACGCAGAAGCAGTGGTTGCATATCAAAACCTTATATTCTTACTTAACTACATGGCTTAAAGCGTTTCCATGTCCTTTAGTTGTGTCCTTTTGTTTTCCTTTTTGCTGCTTTCCTCTTCATTCGCGGCCAAAATTCACTAGTTGCGTCATTGTGTAACCTGATGATTCAATCAATTTATTTTTCCTTTTCCCCCCCTCTTTTCTTTTTTCTCAGATTAAAATGCATCCAAAGTAGCAAACAGGCGATTTATGAGTAACTTCATACAGAAATAAAACACAGATACAATGAAACAAACCCATTACACGCAGATTTTGACATCATCTCCTCACCGTCATGCCAAGGAAGGGTTTGGAGACCTTTAAGAGTCATCAAAACTCTTTAGGAGTTCCAGGGGGGGTCCGGCTGGCTACGGGTTTTCATATAAAGGCGGCGGATAGAGTTCACTTTTGAATGGTCCAAAACACACACTATGAAACATCCAGATACCTCCATACTGCTCGTCTGTACTGACCCAAGTGTCCTGAAGCTGCTACATGAAAAAGCAAATCTCGTGCAGCCACTGGGAGCTGCTGCTACAACAAGGATAAAAACTGAGATCAAATTTTTTCCGAACAACTTTTCCATGTGGCGGCTTCAGGACACTTGGGTCAGTACAGACGGTGGAGGTATCTGGATGTTTCATAGTGTGTGTTTTGGACCATTCAAAAGTGAACTCTATCCGCCGCCTTTATATGAAAACCCGTAGCCAGTCGGACCCCCCTGGAACTCCTAAAGAGTTTTGATGACTTGGGAAGTTCTCCAAACCTTTCCTTCATGTGACGGTGAGTAGATGATTGGCGAATTATCGATTTTGGGTGAAGTATCCCTTTAAGCGCTGCGTGTGTGGCTTCATTCACTAAAACTGTCTGCAAAATGATGAGTGAATTGACCCTTTGTCAAGTCCCGCCCTCCACGGTAACTGTTGCTAGGTTGGACAAACAATGGTCTCGCCCATTGGAAACCATTGAAAATTAGGCAGATTTAAATTGCTTGTAAGGAAAATTTGAATTAACTTACACATCAGAAAAATGGTGTCCGTGATAGGAGACAGACGTGGCTAAAGAGCGAGTGAACGGGCATTACACGACTTGTGGGGAAAAATCATTGTTTTGGTCGGTCACTAGCTAGTAGCTAACGACGCTAGCTAACATTAGCTTCTAGCTAACATTAGCTACTAGCTAACGCTTAATCTGCGGCGATCTCTCGTTTCTCCTCGTAAGTTCAAAAGACATTAGCAACGGTAACGTAACGTTTGCTAGATAACTTTGAAGGTTAAAGTATGTAGGCTATAATGTCTTGGGTTTGGGGAATGGGATAAAAATGACTCTGGGAATACGCTCCGGATATCGTGAGTCGCTATAGGGAGCCGAAGCGGAAGCAGGAAGTAACGTCGCCATGGGTCCTCAATTCGGAAAAAGTCTCCATGTAAGTGAACGGGAGTCAAAGTTTTATTTCGTGATCCGATTGAATTGTGTCTTGAGAATAAACTCTGTCCTCTACCTGTTTAAAACATCTCGTTTCATGCCGAGAAATCAGCAGTTTGTCTTAAAACGGCAACAGAAGAATGTATTTAGTGTGAAGACGCTCTAGGATACAGATCTGTGTCCCACAAAAAATACATCACCAACTGACACGGGAAAGGGCGGCATTTGGTCGCCATGGTGACGTCACCTACGCCACCTGTAGTCTTTCTGGTTACGGATTCTTCTGAATTTTATTTTACAATAGTTTTACAACAAACGTGATGTTTTAAACAGGTAGAGGACATATTTTTTTCTCATGACACAATTCAAACGGATCACGAAATAAAACTTTCAGTCCCGTTCATTTGAATGGTGAGTTTTTCAGAGTTGAGTTCCCATGGTGACGTTACTTCCTGCTTCCGCTTAGGCTCTCTATTAAAATAAATGATCATGCCACGAGGCTATTCTTTGTTCTAACAGCTCTCTGCCCCCCCCCCCCGCCCCTCCTGCCCCCTCTAGGTTTTGACACAGAGCACTGGAACTGCAAAGACTGACAGATCTCTCGGCGGGGAGCCCCAGGACAAGAAGCCCACCCTGCTGCCCTTCCCCGGCTGCACCTCGCCCCCCCCCATCCTGTCCCAGACGTCCCGGTCCCGGACCGACGGCCCCCCCCAGCAGCAGCAGCAGCAGCACTTCAGTGTGATCCAGTCCACCGGCCTGGCCGCCGTCGCCAAGCCGCTGGCGCTGCTCACTCAGCCGCGCAGGGAGTCGCCCTCCTCCTCCCCCATCGCCCTCACCACGTCTCCCCAGCCGCGCTCCTCGCCCAAACCGCCCAAACTGCTGCCCCCCCCCTCCTCCCCCTCCCCCTCCCCCTCCCCCTCCCCGCAGCACCTGCCCCTCTCCCTCTGCTCCTCCCCGAAGCCGCTGTCCGTGCCCTCGCCCCCCCACTCCACCGCCGCCGCCACTACTCTCCCGCCGCCGCCGCCGTCGTCTACCTCCCCGAAACCCTTCGGCCCGACCTCGTCCGTGACCAGCAGCTCCCACAAGTCATCGGCCAAGTCCAGACCTCAGCACGCCAGCGGCGCCGGCGCCGGCGCTGCCAAATCCAACAAAAGGAAACTGCTGGAAGCTTCGCTGGCTCAGATCAATGAGTTCAGGCTCAAACAGGTAACAATGTCATTATTATTATTATTATCATTATTATTATTATTATTATCATTATTAGGGATGTCACGATTACTCTATTACACAATTAATTGCGATATTAAAGCAGAAGTAAGGTGAATGTTTGTGTTAATCTAAGTCTTAAATAGTTGTATCTTCCGACAGCAATCACTTCTATAGAGTGTTTGGTCTGAAACACGGGTCTGTCAGTCACTCTGCTCTGCTCTGAGCCCAGGAGAAAACTTTCCTTGTATCCTACAACCTTTATCCAATGAGGAGAGAGAACGGCATAAAGGGGCAGTCCTCTCTGTGTGTGCAGCCAAGGGATGCGCCTGAATGTGGTGACGTAGGGACGAGGGCGGGGGCTGCTAACTCCATCTGCTGACAGGAAGTTAGACAAAACCACCGGATCGCTTACTTCTGCTTTTAGCGCTACAATTAATTGACCGTAACGTTTCTGAACCGGTCGCAACACCCCAAAATTTAACATCTGGTATAGATGACAATTGATGACTTAAATATTTCAAACAATTCTCCTGGGGGATTAATGATTGGTCCTATCTAAATAGATACTTAAATATACAAATACAAATAGTGAGTCATGGTAATTATCTTTTGACAGTTAACATACTGTAAGCCGTAACAGCCCAAACAAAGCTCAACTGGGTGTTGGAAATGTATTTTCTCTTTTCTCATTCACTGACACCTTATAGAATTAAAGAAGTAAAGGAAACTTTTAGACCTACAGGGAGTGTTCATGTGATTTTACACATTCATAGTGTTGTGAAATCAATTAACGCATAATAATCGTGATTATCGTAATATCGTGATAAATTCTCTGACAATAATCGTAGGAAAGGAAATCTGTAATCGTGACATCCCTAATACGACGACTACATCCACACACGAGACGCTCAGAAACAGAAACACTGTGAGACTCAGACGAAGCTTTAGTGAACAAAGCTGTTCCCAAATTGACAGTAATGAATTTATCCAGTGGAGTTGAGTGTGCAGTTAGATTTGCACTGATGTTTCTCTCTTTTTCTTCTTTTTCTTCTTCATCACCACGACACAATAAAAAAGAGCAGCTCTTTTAATCTGGCGGCCATTTAACCACATTTAACAGAAGATCTAAGCAGCAGCAGCAGCAGCAACACAGACAGATTCAGACCTGTTGTACCAGAAAGCTGCAAACTCAATTAGAAAAATGATGTAATATTTACTTTTTTTCTCTCTGTTTTGCTGCTCTGCATTCACAAAAGGTGAGGATTTATTTAGCATCATGTTCCAAAGGGGCCTCTTTAAAATTATAAATGGCCTTGAGCAAACTCTTAACTCCTGCAGAGAGAATCGTTGTTTTGTGCCGTTTTTATTTGTAGGACACAGAAGAAAAAAAACAGAAACCAAACCAGAAACCAGAGCAGTTAAACATCTTAATACTCTGTTGTGTTGCTGGTGAGACGGTGTTCAGGTTCCTGTGATAACCTTGGGACAGGAAAGGAGTTCAGAGTCGGTGAATGTTTTGTCAGTGTCAGCTATAATTAATGCCTACACCTGTACAAACAGGTGCTTACTAACAACATCATGGCTGCAACATCCTCCAGCCTTGTACTCGGTGTTTAGACTCTTAAACAAGGTGACGTGGCGTCTTCACACTTTATCTTAGTGCTCACACACACATCTAAACAGTGTATATGTGTTTTATTACATTATTTGATGAACAGTGTCAGTAGGTCAACTCCTCCTCCTCCTTCCTAAGTGTTGGACAAACTGTTGCTGCTGCAGCTCAAATACGGTGTTGTGAAGAAGTTTTCTCTTCATATTTGTCACACTTAAATGTTTCAGATCATCAAACAGATTTTAATACTCATCCTGTCCAAAAAACAAAGTCACACACTCTAATATCTTTCTGTCGGATCGCCTTTAGCTTTGATTACAGCACACATTCACTGTGGCATCGTTTCAATGAGCTTCTGCAATGTCACAACATTTATTTCTGTCCAGAGTTGCATTAATTTTTCAAAGATTCTCAACTTTGAAAACAACAACTAATCGATTAATCGACCAACAATCGGTTATTAAATTAATCGTCAACTATTTTAATAATCGAATAATCGGTTTGAGTTTAAGAAAAAAAGTCTGGTTTCTTTGTTCCTTTATGACAATAAACTGACAATAAACTTCTCTTTGGTTTGTGGACAAAACAAGACATTTGAGGACGTCATCTTGTGGTTTGGGAAACACTGATTGACATTTTTTAAAACATTTTTTTTAACATTTTATTCACCACAAGAACTAATCAATTAATCGTTTAAATAATTGACAGATTAATCAATAATGAAAATAATGGTTAGTTGCAGCCCTAGTCTGGACTCTGTGGTCACATTGGACCACATTTCTTCCTTGAAAACTCTCCTTCCAGTTTTTAATAATGTGTTGGACAGTTTTTAACCCAGGTTTAGTCGCCTAGATGTTTTATGTTTGATGTCAATAATGTGACCCTTCTGAAACCGATTAACATCTTATGATGAGTCTGCGTCAGTTAGGGTTAAACAAGTTGTTGCCAGCTGAAACATCATCGTCCATGCAGTAATTATCCAATAGGAGGCTCTGACCTATTAGCTTAGTTAAATGCAGGTGGTGGCTTTTGTTTTTTAGACACAGATAACCCAAAGTAAATATTAAATGCAGTTTAAATGCATAAAATGCAGTGGCTCCAGACTGATAGATGTCAATGATTTTTTAATTCTATTCTAATTTTATTTTAAATCTGTTCTTGTGCCGTTTGAGATCTTTGAGCCTCAGTTAAAGTGATTTTACTGATTCAACAGGTCTGGGTGTGCAGAGTGAAACTGAACTGACAATTAAAGGGTTTATCACAGTTAGTTAATGATTTAACAAAGAAAGGGGGCCAGCAGGTAGGTTTGGATATGGCTTATTTCTCCTTAATAGATGAAATCATGATTTTAAAAAACTGCATTTTATATTGACTTGGGTTATCTTTGTATGATGTTAAAGTTTGTTTGATGCTTTTAAACATTTTAAGTGTGACAAATATGCAAAAAAAGAAAAGAAACCGTTGTGGCATCACGTTCAGACTTCCTTTAATATAAAGCTCATTAAACTCTATGATCTATGAGCTCTGCTGGGTTTTTTGCAGCTCTGGACAGTTGATGAAATGTTTTTAGTTTCATTGTCATTCTGCTGCAGACTGAGACTCTACACGTGCGCTGCTGTATTATTTATATCATCGGGTATTTCAGATGAAATGCTATAACAACTGGCATTTTTTATTTTTTGCTCCTGACTGCACAAATCCCCCCTCCTCCCCCTCCTCCTCCTCCTTTTCTTCAGATGAAATATGAATGATAGCGTAATAATCAATAAGCTAAATCTATTGAGAAAAGCTTATTCTGTGAAAATCATTTCCACCCCCCACCACCCCACCTCCTTTCCTTTCTTGTTTTACCAGTGTAGTGAAGTTTACAACGAGCTAAATTCCCCTCGTGGTTTCAGGACTGTTACTGTATTTCATGGTCTGTGAAATTGATTTGTTTCACTTCATATCACATCCAGTTGAAAGTGCAACGTTAAAGTCTGAACCTGCTTCTTTTTTTCTTTTTTTTTTTTTTTCTTTTTTTTTTACTTAAACACAGATTGAGCCAAAGTTGTCATCATCAGTGTTGGAAAAGAGGAAAAAAGAGAAAACACACACACACACACACATACTGTAACGATGATGATGATGAAGCTTTTCAAATGTGCAGACACAGTAATTATAATTTTTTAAAGAGAGAGATGAGATACTCAGTGTTTCTGTGCTTACAAAGCCCTTTTTCTTTTCTTTTTTTTGGTTATTGTATTTATGTTTCTTTTTGTTTCCGTGCAGAAAAAGCAGCTTAGACACAGTTAACTGTACCAGTGTTCGCCATTGTCGTTTTGTCACCTGCTCAAACAATCAACAGTGATGTGAACTGACAGTTTCTTAGAGCAACTCCACTTTGTCCCGGTTCTTTTCTCGTGTTTTTTTTCTCCCTCTAACCTTTTCTTTGTCTCTCCCTCTCTCTTCCCTCTCCTCCTCCTCCTCTTTCTCTTCTTCTATTCCCAGACTCTCATGTCCCAAGGGCAGACGACGACGTTCCCAGCCGAGCTACTAAAGAAGCAGCAGGGGCCGAACAACAAGTCCCCCAAGAGGACGTCGTCGTCGTCGCCGCTGCCACCTGCTCCCGCTCTGCCGCCGCTGAACAATCACTCCAACCTCTTCCTGTCCAGCGCTCTGCTGGGTCTCCCCGAACCGCCGCCGATCTCCCACCTCCCCCCCCATCACCTCCCCCCCCACCTGCCCCCCCACCACCACCACCACCACCAACCCAACGGAGTCATCCAAAGCACCACTCAGGACGCACCTTTGGCCCTCATCAGCAAACCTCGCAAAGACTCTCAGTGCTCCGACTCGGACGGTAGCGGCAGCAGCGGCGGCGGCGGCGGCGGATCGTCGATGTCGATGCCCGTTAATCTGAGCACGGGGGCCGGCCGGACCCAAGCAGCAGCTGCCCCCCCCCCCACTACCTCACCCCATGCCGCCGCAGCAGGACATGGATCTAGAAAGAACAAGTCCCAGAAGGGAAAAGGGGGACAGACGCAGACGACGGCGGCGGTCCAAGCCCCGCTGGCGCCGCCGCCGACAACGGGCCAAGCGGCGGACCCGTTAGCGGCCTGGAAGGGCTTCTCCCAGAACCACCTGGTCCAGTCGCTGGTGGACCTGTTCCGCGGAGGAGAGTCCGGCGGGATCGGGATCCCCGGGGTCGGCATCCCCGGGGTCGGCATCCCCGGCGTGGGAATCCCCGGCACGTGCAACCCCACGGCCGGCCTCCCCGCCAACAAGGAATCAGACGACTCGGGAGAGGAAGACGACGAGGACGACGACGACCTGGACGACGACCTGGAGGAGGAGGAGGAGGAGGATGAAGAGGACTCGGATGACAGTCTGTCAGGTAACAAAAAAAAAGGAGCCGAACGATAAAAAAGAAAAATGAACATAGAATCTTTTTCATTGTGATCGTTTTTTCTGATTATATTTGATTAGAAAATTAATCATGTGGTCAATAAAATGTCCCAAATCTGTGAACAACGTCCATCACAGCTTCAGTAAAGCTGAAGGTGAAGTCGTTACATTACAACGAAGGACAAAGGGAAAGAAGGAAGGAAGGAAGGAAGGACGAAGGGATAGAAGGAAGGAAGGAAGGAAGGAAGGACGAAGGGAAAGTAGAAACAGCATTTCCTAACGGAAAATGCGCGTGAATGCTGAAAGCCATTGCTGAACCATGCTGAATTAGCAGAATAAATTGACAAAGACATGCGGAATGACATGCAAGAAACATGTCTGAGGTAGGAATCGAACCCATAACCTCATGATCACTAAACCTGTTCTGTGCCACTTCTCCACAGAGGGCACTCTTATCAAGTCCGTTGTCAGTCATTGTAATGTGATGATGTGCTGCAAACTGTGGTACAAGTGATCAATCCGTCTCTGAACGAACACCTGTAACCAACTGAAGGTGGGGAAGGGGAGCAGAATTCTGCCAGTGACGTCCATTAATGGGCAGCGCAGGACAAGAAATGATGAATGGAAAAATTGAAAGAGGTAAAGAGGAAAGGTGGGGGGGGGGGCATATGCATTATTATGCAAGATTTAAAAATATGCCAGACCAAGTGGTATTAGTTAAAGTTAGAAGAGACTGAAACACTAACAAAACTGCTGAGGGGGGATTTGAACCAGTGACCTTGGAGTTGGATAGCCAGTACCTTAACCATTGGACTGAGCCAACACTTGTGTGGAAACAGAGGTTGGGACTTTGATGAATGTGAGATCATTTAATGATAGCTGAATGCAGAATAGTAGAAAAAACAGCAGTACAAAGTACAAATTGAGGGGCTTCTGTGCAAGGTGTGACTATTTTATGTGAATTTAAACAAAGTATAATGCCATAATGCCACAGTTGCAAAGACTGTTGTCTGTTAATGAGCTGCACTCTGTCTCACTCTGAAGTTAACGAGCCCAAAGCTGCACCTGTTGGAAACACACTGTGTCAACACCAAGAAAGCTTGAGAGCCAAGCAGAACTCCTGAATGACTTACAATGGAAATCTCTGTGAATTTCAGGCTGAGAGCAGCAGTTTCAACATGAAGCAAGTTATCAGAAGTCAAAAGAGGACGACTGGGAAAATAATTCACTATTAATTGTTGTTGAGGCAAGATTTAAACCAGCAACCTTCAGGTCTTCAGCCCAGTGAGCTAACCACTTGGCTAAAGCCACAGTCAATATGTGTAGGGCAAAAGAAAACCTTTAATAAGAGGATCACTGGCTTCTGCTTAAAAATAAAGTAAGGAAAGTACAGAAGACAGTTCCAATGCAATTCCTACGAGGAAAAAAAAACAGAAATAGTTGAATATTGCAAAAAGTATTAATAGTTGAAAAGAGAAAAGTCATAGCACCTATGTCGCGGAATAGCTGAACGTTTTGATATATTAGTTGTTGAAATAGCACAAAGTATGAAGGACTAGTTAATGGACAAAAAAGTGGTGGTTGTAAGAATAATAAGTTGAAACAAAATGGCAATCAGCATTCACACTAATAAGCAAGGAAGGACAAAGGGAACGATGGGAGGAAAGAAGGAAGAGAAAAAGGAAGGAAAGATAGATGGAGGGAGGGAACAGATTGGGTCAAAAAAGAAGGAAGAAGTAAGGACGAAGGGAAGGAAGGAATGAAGGAAAGAAGGAAGGATGGAGGAAGTGAACAGAAGGACAACAGGAGGGTTAGAATCCCTGAAAGGCCATCATCCCACCGCTTAATTACCGTTTGTATTGATGAATTGAACCTCGTTCATTTTAAAATCTTTCTCTCCCCGGGTTTCCTTCTCTCAGAGTCGGACAGTAACTCCGACAGCGACGTCTCGGGGAAGAAAGTGAAGGAGTCGAAGAAGCTGCTGCCGTCGGGGTCGTCCTCTGCGAAGGAGTCGACTCCCCGCAGGCAAACCAAAGGCCCAGAACAACTACTGAACACCTCAACCAATCACAGCGCCAGCAGCTGCTCGCCGCTCAACCTGCAGGTCATCAAGACCCCCACCATCGTCACCAGCGCCAGTGCCTTGGCCTATCACAGCTCTCCGGGCTCGTCCTCCTACAGCTTAGCCTCTCCTTTAGGTAACGTCTTTAAAAAAAAAAAACTGTAAAGGTGCAAGAGTGCAGGGCTCAAGACGAGGAGCACACAACTTCAAATTTTAGGAGTGCAAGCAGAAGATTTAGAGCACACACACACACACACTGTAAATCAACTTGCAGAGCAAATATTCACATTTCCTTTTTATTCATCATGATCCTCACACACATTGGGCCTGACACCTGTAATGACAGATTACAGATTCTTTGAGTTTCACTGAGGTTAAAAGAAACAGAAAAAAAAAACTGCAAATTTACTGGTTGCACATGCGCAAGTAGATGAGAAATGTTCTTGCACTGTCTCAAATGTTATTATTCATATCATTCATTCATTTAGGGGCAGCCTTGAGCCCTGAGGGTGAGAGATGGTTTTAGAAACACACCATCTGAAGTTGCATTATACACTTTATCAGAAATCCAAAAAACAACGCACTCACCCTCTAAAAATATATATAAAGGGGTGCTGGATCCTCAAACCAAAGTCCATATATAGAAAATGTAAAAACAGAACAGGACCGCACTCCAAATTCAGGTGTTTTATTATGACACAAACATTTCAGGGGAAAACCGTTCTTCAGCGTATAGCAGCTAAAACATTACGGTTTTGGTAGGTTTTTAGGAAATACTTGAATTTGGAGTGCAGTCCTATACTGTTGAATGAATGAATGAATGAATTTTTATTTTCGTGTCATGCCACCACCACTGTGGCCCATCCCATATGGGATTACAAGACACATTTAATGACAAATACAAAAAAAAGACTAGACAGTCCTTCCTGTTGTTACCTGCCACACAGGTGTGACACAAATAAACAATAACATGAACTTCTTAAGCAGTTTGAGCAACAGTAGCTGGTCTGTTGGATCCGACCACATGGGGCCATGCAGCCTTTGTATAACTATTTATTCTACTATTTAAACATTCTTTTCATTATATTCTTTTCTCGCTTTTATTATCTGCTTTTACTGCCCACTATTGGAACACCCAAATTCCCGACCGGAGATGAATAAAGTATCGTTATCGTTATCGTTATCGTTATCATTATCGTTATCGTTATCGTTATCGTTATCGTTATCGTTATCGTTACTGTTAAAAGTAATTTGTGAGTTTCTACGTTATAAAAGTAGCTAATCACCAGGTAAAGTAAATATCGCATTACTTTTATTAAAATAAAATGCTCAAATATGTTAAATTATTTGGACTCACCCTCGCCTAACCTCCGTTTATCTGGATCTAACCAACTCCCTCAGCATTAGTTCCAGATAAACAGCGTTTTTCCGAGCAGTTGATGGACTGAAAATAATGTGTATATAACATACACTTAAAAATGGGTTGTATTGTTATGTTGTGACGGGACTTGTTGAGTCAAGTAACGGTGCATTTTACTGTCATTATAACGGGGGGAAACTGTACCTTTTTTGATGTGCCATTATTAGTAACGCAGTTTATTTATAACGGCATTATTCTCCCATTACTACTGCACCTCTGACCTGGGAACATCCCATAATAAAGAGCTGCAGGTGTTGAGATCCTTTTTCCCAGTGTGATTCCCTCCACCTGTCAGCGGCCGTAACGTTCGGCCTGATCGGTGTAAACTGCAGCTCGGCAGATAACAGTGAAGACGTGGGTTTGTTGCTCAGCGTTCAGAGTCATGACGACCTGTTTTTGCTCCATTTCCACCTTCTAACTGCACAGAGAAATTACTATAATGTGTAACGTGTTATACAGTTCACCTACTGAAGACTACATTTTCTCATATTATGTGAGCGTTTGGCATTTTTAGTCCGTATAGACGGCAGCCGAGGGAATTCATGTGTTGTGTATATTTAACACACGGTTTGTGGAAAAGGCCAGTGCATGTAAACATTTAAGGCCTTCGGTTACATGAGGCCAGGTGTGATTGCTGCTAAGTTCAGAGATGGACAGAGTACTCAACCCCAGTACTTGAGTAAGAGTACAAATACTACTGGTCAACATTTACTCTGTTACAAGTAAAAGTAGCTCAGTCCACATGATACTGCAGTAAGAGTAAAAAAGTACTTGCTTTTAAATTTACTTTAAGTCAGAGTCAGAGTAAATGTCTTATTCTCCACATCAGTGAATGACTCTAATAGTTTGTAAATGAATGTAAGGAGCTTTTAACTCTTGTTAGTGAGAATGAACTCTTTGCTGCTCAGCTGCACTGATGTGCTGCTTTTAGGGGTTAGGGTTTCCTTCACAGACAAACACAGCTTGTGTCCAATAGGATTTTAGACAAAGACCTGAAAGTAACCAGTACTTTTCAGCCTTCCTAGAAATTAATTCGAGTAAAAGTAAAAATATTTGTCTTGGAAATGTATTCAAGTAAGAGTAATAAGTACCAAAGAAGACTGTGTGTGGTTGCTGCTTGTGTGTGTGTGTGTGTGCTGTCAAACTGATGGTTGAACTGTGTCTCTCCACAGGCTTAGGGAAGAGGAAGAGGGTGATGGATGAGAAGGAGTTGATGATACCTCTGGAGCTGGGGTACGTACACGAGTCCAGGAGGAAGAGAAGAGAGGAGAGAGGAGAGAGGAGAGAGGAGAGAGGAGAGAGAAGTGGTTCTCTGTGGAAAACGAGGGGGTTTTTTTCTCAGGCAATTTCACAATTTTATCACATTTTTTGCTTTTTGTTTTTCTCTCCTTTTCCATTCTTATATAAAAACAGGTGGCGCAGAGAAACCAGAATCAAGTCGGTGACTGGACGTCCGCAGGGCGAGGTGGCCTACTACGCCCCGTGTGGCAAGAAGCTGAGGCAGTACCCGGATGTGATGAAGGTACCTCCGCCGCCTCCTCCTCCTCCTCTTTCTCCTCCCACCTCCTCCTCCCCCGCTGAGCGCTGCTGCTGCACAATCGCTTCATCTACATCCTATGATACAGAAGCAGATGCTTTGAGGCATACAGATGAGCAGTGACAGGGATTTCGGACAGTTTTATGATCCACATTCTCAGTAACGGTTGCACCACTGCTCCTCCACGATGCTCAAACAGATGCTTGTGTATCAGGATTATGTGTTGTGTTGTATATATGTGTGTTTTTTTTTGTTGTTTTTTTTATGTGTGCTACATGCTCCAGCTGCACCTCCACCCCCCTCACCCTGCTTTCTCTGACCCTAATAGTGAGAGATGATATTCTTAGATTCCCTCCCTCTCCTCTCCCACTCCCCTACCCTCACAACAAAAAACCACGATTAATGTCTACACTGTAAAAACTCAACATTTTTCCTAACTAATCTCTTTCCACTTAAAATAAGACTCGTCACCTAAAAATGAACTTGTTTTTAGACCGTTTTCACATGTTTCAAACTAATTTTCAATTGAAATAAGTAGAAAAATCTGCCATTGAAAGCAGGTTTTTTTTGTGCTTGTAATAAGAAAGAAAAACTTGCCCCACTATCAGATTTTTCTACTTATTTCAAGTGAAAATCTGCTTGAAAAAAGCAAAAAGTGTCTAAAAAACAAGCAACTTTTTATGTTATGAGTCTTATTTTAAGTAGAATGAGATTTGTTTTGACTAGAAATTACATTTTAACTTGAAATAAGACAAATATTCTTGGTAAGATTTTGAGTTTTTGCAGTGTAGTGTTGGGATGCACAGCTTCGGCCACACCGTTGACTTGGTACGGTGCACGTTTTTAGTTTATTATCATCTTTAAAAAGCTCCAAAAACATTTCATTGTCAGATTTTTCTCTGTGAGTGTGGTCGTGAGAACAAAACAACACCAAAACAAAACAAAAAGAAAAAAACACAGTACCACTCACTCACTCACTCACTCACTCACTCACGTCTCCTCAGTCAGCAGCAGGCAGTAAAAAGGCCTCGCTCTGCCACGGATAAATAAGAAAGGGCCTGAATTGTGCACCCCAAGGTCAGAACCGTTTTTCTCTCCTGAGAGCTCTTGCTCTTTTTTTCTTTTCTTTTTTTTGTGTCCCCGGCTTTTATAATGATTAGTAGCACTGCACAGATGCACACTGTAACCTTAGACTCCCTCCAATCTAGCGCCTCTTCCTCCTCCCAGTTGCTTTTTTTACAATTTTATTTATTTATTTTAATTTCAATGTCGCTAATTTTCATAAAACAAATTATTTTCTTGCCTAAACCAACGCCATTTATTATTTTCTCTTCTGTAGTATCTATCCAGAAATGGAGTAAGTGGCATCACGCGTGATAATTTTAGCTTCAGTGCAAAGATAAGGGTTGGTGACTTCTATGAAGCCAGAGAAGGACCCCAGGTGACTGCCTTTCATCTCTCCCACTCTTTCACTCTCTCTTTTACTCTCTCTCTCTCTCTCTTCCTGATCCCTGTTCATCTTTTTCATCTAGCGGCAGGCAAAGCGTCATGCAGCAGTCACTGTCAGGGCCATGGATATTATACAGTAGTAGTAGTAGTAGTAGTAGTAGGATTCAACCAAAACAAATACAACAAAACCCTCAGTATATAGTCCTAGTTCATTAGATCTCTCACTGTGCATGGAGGAATGTAATAATCATCACCTGACATTACTTCCACAGGTGACCAGTATGAAATATGTCATGTTATGTGCTATGGATGTGTTGGTATTAAAGGGATAGTTCAACATTTTTGGCAAATTGGCCCATTGCCATAATCTCTATAGTCATAGCAGTAGGTTCATTACCTTTTTATTGTCGGTGCAAGCTATTTTTAGAACGGCGGAGCAGAGCCGTGAGCTGCACATTCACCACGCTATGAGATAATAACACAACATTACCAGACAGAGTTGTTTTAGAGGTAAATGCAGAGACTGCTTGATGAAAAACTGTCCCTGAAGGCAACACGCATCAGCGGTTTTGCATGAATTTCCCTCTAAAACAACTCTGTGTGGTAACGTTGTGTTATTATCTCATAGCGTGGTGAATGTGCAGCTCACAACTTGTCCACCAGAGCGTTGTGGAGTTGTTGGATTGTGTATTTGATGAGTTTGATGATGAGGGAATCCAAGAAATCCCATAATGAGCCTCCGTAGCGTAGCTCTGAGCAGCTCACGGCTCTGCTCCGCTGTTCTAAAAACCGACAATTAAAGGTAACAAACCTACTGCTATGACTATAGGGGTTATGGCAATGGGCCAATTTGCCAAAATGTTGAACTATCCCTTTAAAGGAAACAGGATAAAGAGAATATACTTAAATATACAGTAGATATATGCATTTCTGAGGGGCAACAGAGCACAGATGGATGAATAAATGAGTTATTATTGATATTATTTGACCTGCTCTTTAGCTTTTTATTATCTATTATAGAAAATATAATATAATATAATATAATATATGTGTTGTTTGAATCTCTATTGAAAACTACTGAGTCAGAGTCCAGTTAGCAGATGATTAAACTGTCACGTAGTCACATTAAAATGTTGTACGTTAACAAGCTACACCCCCCCCCCCCCCCCCCTCTCTAAGGGTTTACAGTGGAGCCTGTTGAAGGAAGAGGAGGTCATCCCTCGCATTTTGGCGATGGAGGGTCGCAGGGGTCGACCCCCGAACTCGGAGCGCCAGTTGGCGGGCGACGGCGGCGGCAAGGGCAGCCGGCGGAGGAAGGGCCGGCCCCCCAACGTGGGCGATCCGCTGGCGCCCGAGGGCCCGAGTCCCAGCGAGGTCAAACTGCTGCGCAAACTAGAGGCTCAAGGTGAGAAGAGGAAATGAGCCCTGAAATATGTTTGTCGTGAGCGTGTGTGTGTGTGTTGTCATTAATCAACCAACCGGCCATTATTATTCAGATTCAGACGTTGGCTGAAGTTTCAGTTTCAGAATATATGTTTTTTGGTTGTTTTTTATTATCATAGTGGGCTGTTATTGGCTCCGCCCACTTCCTGTGTGTGACTTAGATGCTTTTTGACAGGAATCAGCTTTGATATGAACTCCTTCTGATCCTTTTGATGCTACTGAGCGTTTGATAATCACAGAATTACTGATGATGTTATTACAAAATATCATAAAAATGTGTTTTTATGTATCTGTAGTGCATATAGTTACTGCATATATGTACTTTCTTATGCATAGTTTAGTATTTTAAAATGTTAACGGACAAGTAAATACAGTATATGTTTAGACTGCTTTTAAGCATCTCTCCCATAGTTTGTTGAAGTTTAAACGTGATCTCAGTCAGATGTTTTTGCAGAGTTCAGGTTCAGGTTCATACCAGTTTTCTGAAGCGATAACGACTTTTTTCCTCGTGTCCTTGTGCAGAAATCGCTCGACAGGCTGCTCAGATGAAACTGATGAGGAAACTGGAAAAGCAGGCGCTGGCACGTGCAGCCAAAGAAGCTCGGAAACAACAAGGTAAACTCTTTTTTTTTTTTACTTTTCTATTTTAGTTTGTTTTTTTCCCGTGTTGTTAACGAGAACACGAGGTTGTGACGATGATGTGGAGGTGTCAGTCAGTCGGTCGGTCACTTCAAACCACTTCCATCTCCGTGGGTGTGGTGGTGTGAAGACAGCAGGGCCTTTGTTTTCTACGTTTAAATGCATTTCCATCGGTCTAAAACTTTAATCTCCTCTCTGATCTTTATTGCTGCCGTGCTGCTGTTTTCATTCAACATCATCATCCTGCTGCTTATACATTTTTTAAATTCCTACACGGCGTCAAAATCAGATCGAAACCTCAAGACTGTTTACTTGTAGGCGTGTTACACACTCACCAATGCAGAGGAGACTGAATTCTGAGCTTTTAAAACATCGCTTCTACATGTTTTGAATTAAACTTTTACAGCCGTTAAAATATGAAAATGATCTCACATCTCACTGTATAAATTTAGCGACACCCCTCTGACCTGAAAGCTATCAGCGGCCTCCATCTACATCTAATCTCTCCCCCGTCTGTCCCAGAATCAGTGATCAGCTCACATGTCGAGGCTCCGTCGTGTAGTTTAATAAAAAAATCCTCCAGTCATGAGAATCAGGGTTAAGACCGGGTCAGAGTGGGGGGAGACCTGCTGCTGCAGCTGCACTTGTGGATGAAGGATATAAAAATAACCACCGTGCTGCTGCTCCCTGTGAATCATCAGTCTGAAGAGTTCAGAGTTTCTTTTCTTTGTTTTGGTTTTTACTGTTGAACTCATCCTTCATTCTTCTAAAGGACCTGAAGTTGTTTTTAACCACATCCTGAGTAACTGTACTGGGTGATTCTTCAATTAGGGGAGTTTTTCTGTCGCTCGGGGGTGAATTTTCAAGAAAGAATTGAACTGTTGTGTCTTAATTTGGACATTTTAATGTTTTTTTGGGATGTTGAAAATCCAAATATGCCAGAGTTTCTATGTTTTGGGCTCATCCATCAACCCAGAGTTTTTAACATCTTCTTCATAATAAAGTAATAAAACTTCACTTTGCATTGTCACATAATAATAACATCTTTTAAATCCATTTGGTTTATACTGTACATGAGCAGTAAGAACAAATATCGCTGCCTTTAGTGCATGTGTCATTACAATCACACCAACTGTTTTAGAGCAATAAAGGTTTTTCAAACTGCCATTTAACTCAGAGTACCAGGGGCACAAGGCCAGACATGGCAGAAGCATCATGACTTATTGATCTGAGGCGTCATCTCTGAACAAGTTACTATTTGGATATTTTAGTTCAGAAAGAAAAAACTCCACTTTATTTATATATATTCAGTTTACATTGTTTTCTATCGAGTCTAAAACTCGACAATGTTTTGCTCCAAAATGTTGTTAACTGTCATACGATTGGCTGAAAGTCTTGAAGGACAATTTTACTTTACTTAACTGAGATTTTTGTCCCAGACGATCTAAGAAAGCCTCTGAAATAGTTGAAAGAAATTTATCTTTTCAAGATTTCAGAGGTCAAAAGTTCACCCGTATGTATATATACTGTACTGTATACTGTATATATTTACAGTTTGGTCGTCCAGCTTCTTTGATTGAACTCTTAACTCTTTTAATTCAACTCCTGCAGCGATCATGGCGGCGGAGGAACGGAGGAAGCAGAAGGAGCAGATCAAGATCCTGAAGCAGCAGGTGAGACTTCGTCCTGGTCCTGATTCAATCACCATCGTTACCTCCACTGCTAAACTTATTGTTGCTGTTTGGGGTTTTTGTTGTTGTTGTTGTTGCTGCCCCACCCCAATCGGACTAGAGTGTTTTCATTCCAGAGTCTAAAATATTGAGAGATTACTTTTTTCTTTTTTTTCTCCTTCCCCCCCTTCCCCCTCGTCTTCGTCTTACAGGAAAAGATCAAGCGCATTCAGCAGATTCGGATGGAGAAGGAACTCAGGGCGCAGCAGATTTTGGAGGTACAGGATTTGATCCAACAGCAGCAGCAGCAGCAGCACCTCTGATTAAGCAGAACATTCCTGGATAGCTGCTGCTGCTGCAACAAGCCCTCAGTCTATAGTGTTTTAATCTTCCTAAAGCTCATTACTGAACAGCAGCAGCAGCAGCAGCGGTAGCGGTAGCGGCGGCAGGAGCAGCAGCAGCAGCAGCAGCAGCATGCATTGGAGGGAGTTGCGTCTTCTTAGGCGTAATTCCACATGGAACTAATGCTAAATTGGTCTTGGTTGACGGCTGTTGAATATTAAAATGGCTGTTGCTGCCTCTTCAGACCTTATTTAAATTGGACAGAAAAGTCTTTTTTTCATCAGACAACAGTAACAGTTTAGCATAAGTGGGTCGAGGAGAGAGAGAGAGAGAGAGAAAAAAAAAAAGGTGCTGCTGTTTTTCCACACACACAAACACACACACACACACACATGCCAAGATGGATTCACACACACACAAACACACATACACACACACAATTATACTGTTGGAGCTTCAAAGTGTTTTAGCAGGACTAAATCAATTTTGAGTTGACACGGTTGGCAAGCCACTCTTAACGGGAGGCTTCAACATTTTCACAATTACGTGTTAAAGAGATACATTATTCATTCGCTGTGTTTTACAAATTTGACTGGCATTCAGGGGCATGAAATCTTCGCCTCAACCAGAAAACTGCAGAAAACAATCAGTTAAAGTGCAGCAAAGTCCTCTCGTCCAGGACTGATTGATACGTCCGTTCATCTGTGTGTGTGATGTGTGTGTATGTGTGTGTGATTCTTGACTTTAATCTTTATTCATAGGCCAAACGGAAAAAGAAGGAAGAAGCCGCCAATGCCAAAATATTGGAGGCTGAGAAACGGATAAAGGTACGTGTCGGATTTATTAATGAAATTAAAATCAGATTTGTACTTATTATGATTATTATTATTATTTAACCTTTATTTAAGCAGAAAAAAGACTCATTGACATTAAAAATCTCTTTTACAAGAGCGTCCCAGCCCCGACAGCTGCAGCAGCACAATGAAATGAAAACTGCAGCTATTTAAAACATCCACATAAAACACAATAAAACTAAACACCATCAATGATTAAAAAGGTGCTAAAAGGCATAATCTACACAAAGCATCTGCATCCTGATTTACCTTTGGACCACTCATTTAAAAAGTCTATAAAGACGTGAAGAGAGACGAGCTCCTTTGTTCCCAAGTCCTTTTTATACATTATTCCAAGCAGCAGGATCAGCATATTAAAAAAAAAACCTTTTTCCCTGCTCCGTTCTGAGCTTGGGAACAGATAACATTCAGAAGAAGTCCTGTGGTCGGAGATTATACTTGAGTTTTTCCAGGAGAAGCGTAGTTACTTGTAAATATAAGGCAGTGATTCCCACCCAGGGGGACATGTACTGTTCCCCTGGGGGTTAATCAAGCACATTGCAGGGGGTATGCACATGGAAATATTTATGATAAGTAAATATTTCCCGGTCATTTCATAAGCTCATTATTGAAACAGTACGTGTGCACCACAACTAGTCCCCCCCCAGGAGACAATAACCTGTGGCACGAGTCTGTGAAGAGGCCAAAACACCAAAAACAGCCAAGTTTAGGGTGAAAGCTGCAAGAAAACACAGATAAATGGATCAAATGTCCAGTTACTATTGGATTACTGTAGGATTCAGGGTTCAGCCCACCAGCAAACAGAAGTTCAGTAAAAACTATATTTTGTAGGATTCACTTGTACAGTACGTCTGCAGATCCAACGCAGCCTCAGTCCTGTTACAAAAGTTATTCATGTTATAAGAGTTTAATAGAACAAAGGCAGGTTGATTATTAGCTTATTTTATTGTGAAGGCAGACGGATTCTTATTCATTTTTATGTTTAATTTGAGTTCAGAAGAACAAAAAATGTAAAAATACAGTACACTATAAAAGTAAAAATGTATTCGTACAACTTTAAAAGAGAAATGAAAATGATTTACATTTCATAATAAACATTTTATATGAGTGAGTGAACAACAAGGCTCAGGTTGGGAACCACTGATATAAGGGAAACATTTATTATCATTATTCTAAATTAAAACAAACCAATGATTTCATCTTTGTGTGAACTAATCAGGCCGACTTAAACTAAACTAAACTAAACATATAAAAACCAGTGGTGGGTAAACAAGGCTTTGTAGTTTGTAATAAATAGACATATTAACATGAGTCTTTTTCCACTTAGAGAAGCAGCTGGTAATAGAATTAGAGCTGTCAACACCTTTTTTTTCTGTTGAAATGAGCTGAAATTGCATCAGTGTGGTTCAGTTTATGACGATATTGGCACTATGGAGGATTATTGATTTCTTTTTTTTCCCGCCTCATCATCTCATCTCATCATCTCATCATCTTCTTCTCTATTTTTTTGCCTTGAAGGAGAAAGAGTTGAGGCGACAACAGGCGGAAATCCTCAAACACCAGGTAGGAACTCACCACCACTTTTCCTTTTCCTTTGGCCTCTTTAAAACAAATTAAAAAGAAATTATCTCAAAACCTCAGTAAGAACTAGTGTGTGCGTGCGTGTGTGTGTGTGTGTGTGTGTGTGTTTCTGTGGCATGTGTGACTTTTATTTATCTATATCTATATCTATATCTATATATTTTTATATAATAATGACCAAACGTCTTATTTGAGCCGATGATTTTTTTTTGGTGTTGGAAAATCACTATCACTTCTGCTCCTTAATATTTTGCCAACTCTTCTCTGCCAGGAGTTGGAGAGGCATAGACTAGATATGGTATGGGTATGTTTATTTTTGTACATCTAACACCTGCATCGTGTAACTGGTTGTGTTATGGTTGTCATAGCAATGCATTAAGTGTAGCACTGGCTGCTGTCATACTACATTCTTCTGCATGGCTTTCCAGCAAAACCAACAAAAGAGATAAAAAAAAAAGATAATAAAAAAACAAAAAGAGTCAGTATGCTGCCTCCATCTGCTCGTCCTGAGGGACAACTGACCCTGTCATGGTGGCCAGGCAGCCCCCCCCCCCCTCCCCCGGCCCCTCCCCCCTCCCATCCTCCCCCTCTACTCAGAATGCATTGCAAAAGAGAATCACTCGCCAATCCACACTCACCGTCTCAAAGTGCACTCGAGGAGTTTCTCTTCTTTTTTTATTTATTTTTTTATTGCCCCCAGCCCCCCCTTCCCCTTCCCCTTCCCCCTTTCGCCCCCCCCCCACATATCCATCACATACATCATCTAAACTGGGGGAGTCGACAACAACAACAACGCCGCAGCCGCCGCCTGCTTTGACGATTTTGTCCGTCCGTTCGTTCGTTCGTTGCATCTGTTTTTTTTTTTCTGCAGTCCACAGAGTTGCTGGACTTTAACCTGCCCCAACACCCACCAAACCCCCCTCCCTACACCTGGCCCACCATCCGCCTGCCATCCATCCATCCGCCCGCCCGCCATCCCAGCAGCCTCTCTGTCGTCTGCCATTCACTTGTTCTCTGCACTGCAAAAACTCAAAACCTTTCCATGAATATTTGTCCTTTTTCTTGTCAAAATGTCTCATTTCTAGTCAAAACTAATCTCTTTCCACTTAAAATAAGACTCATCACCTAAAAATCAACTTGTTTTTAGATCATTTCCACTTGTTTCAAACACATTTTCACTTGAAATAAGTAGAAAAATCTGCCAGTGAAAGCAAGTTTTTTGTGCTTGTAATAAGAAAGAAAAACTTGCTCCACTATCAGATTTTTCTGCTTATTTCAAGTGAAAATCTGCTCGAAAGAAGTAAAAAAGTGTCTAAAAAACAGGCTACTTTTAATGTGATGAGTCTTATTTTAAGTATAATGAGATTTGTTTTGACTAGAAATGACATTTTAACTAGAAATAAGACAAATATTCTCAGTAAGATGTTGTGTTTTTGCAGTGCGTGTACTACTTGCACAAATGACATGAAAACCAGCTACTGAGAATCATTTTGTTTTTATGGTGGAGGTATTTTACAGGAAGATTTTTACCCCCCTCACCCCCCTCTCCTCTCCTCTCCTCACCCACTCCTCCTCCTCTTTCTCTTCCTTCTCTCTTTCTGCCAAGTTTGGTGAAACTAAACCTCATAGACTCGAACAAGAAGAGCATAATCAGTTCCACCATGAGGACAAATATGGTTCTGTGTAGTTTTTTTTTATTTATTCTGGCCTGGCTGTCTTGCTTGTAGCTCTTCTCACTCATACAGTACACACAGTAGCAGCTCAATGTAAAGGTCTGCCTATATATATATATATATATAAACTGTATATATATTATACACAGTGGACTCTAAGAGGACGGGGGGTATTAATCCTGGTATTTAAGTTTGTCATGTGCAGTTGTATTGTAGTCTCTTATCATAATAACCTTTAACATAGTTTTTTTGGATGAATAGGAAAAGCTAGAAAAAGCTGAATGCCACCGGCTCCGTGTCTTTTTGAACTCGTCCCCTTTTTTCTTTTTTTTTTACTCCATTTGTAGATAAATCAAACCAATAAGAACACAGAAATATTTTAGCAGCAGCAGCAGCAGCAGTGAGAGTGTTTGGCATCCAGCCTGTTTTTGTTGATCACAATGACAAAAAAAGAAAACAGCCGGCCCCATTTCAGTCACTGGAAAACGTCCTTGGCACAGTAATAAAAAAAGAAGAAGGAAACCTAATAGTGGCAATTGTGTCTTTTCTGGCGGATCACAGAGGGAGTGACGGGCTGATACGGCGGAGGAGCGGGGGAAACCTAAAGAGATGAAATGAAATGATAGTCAGTCGCCGGTGGTTCCCGTGCCCTTCTGCAGTTCGACTGTGTAACGCAGACGTCTCATCCAGCAGCGACACACTGCGCTAATACTTAAAGCTGCCAGAAGCACCGGAGTGGAACTGCTCTGTTTGTTGGAGCTCCTCTTTAACCACCAGCGCCTCCTTCCTCCTTCCTCCTCCCTTTTTGTGTCGCCCGTCCGTCCGTCCGTCCGTCTGAAAACTCAGAGAAAACTAATATAGAGTTATTCATGTTATAAGAGTTTAATAGAACAAAGGCAGGTTGATTAGTAGCTTGTTTTATTGTGAAGGCAGACGGATTCTTGTGTTTGATTTGAGTTCAAAAGAACAAAAATGTAAAATACAACACACTATAAGAGAGTAAAAAAATGCATTTGTACAACTTTAAAAGAGAAATTAAAATGATTTGCATTTCATAATAAACGTTTTATATGAGTGAGGGTTGTTGTACTCATGGTGTGACAACAAGGCTCAGGTTGAGAATCACTGATGCACTGCAAAAACTCAAAATCTTACCAAGAATATTTGTCTTATTTCTAGTCAAAATGTCATTTTTTGTCAAAATAAATCTCATTCTACTTAAAATAAGACTCATCACATAAAAAGTAGCTTGTTTTTGACACTTTTTACTTCTTTCAAGCAGATTTTCACTTGAAATAAGTAGAAAAATCTGATAGTGGAGCAACTTTTTCTTTCTCATTACAAGCACAAAAAACTTGCTTTCACTGGCAGATTTTTCTACTTATTTCAAGTGAAAATTAGTTTGAAACAAGTGCAAATTATCTAAAAACAAGTTCATTTTTAGGTGATGAGTCTTATTTTAAATGAGACATTTTGACAAGAAATAAGACAAATATTCTTGGAAAGATTTTGAGTTTTTGCAGTGTATAAGTGAAGTAAAGCCAGGAAACATTTATTATCTTTATTCTAAACTAAAACCAATGATTTCATCTTTGTGTGAACAAATCAGGGCGACCTAAATGAAACATATAAAAAAGCACCAAAAAGCTTCCTCTTCCCTTTTTTTTGTCGTCCATCCGTCCGTCCGTCTGCATCCCCCCTTCGCCCCCCCACCTCCCCCTCCTCCACCCCCCTTTTTTCTTTTTAATAAAACAAATATTATTATCAGAGTGATGCGTCAAACCAACATTAGCATTGATTCCCGTAATTGAATTTTAATGACTTTGATCGTAAAAACTAAATAAATACATTAAGAAAAAGAAAAAGAAAAAGAAAAAGGGGCCAATGTGGCACGTCAGAAGATTTTTCTGGCAAACCGGCGTTTTGTTGCTTTTGTTGTGTCAGCTTTAGCGTAGAGGCGCCGTCGTCACCGACTCCAGCTGCTTCTCCTTTTTGAGCCTGTCATCACTACATCTACTTTTATATATATATATATATATCGCATCTCTGTGTTTGCTTTTTTTGGTTGTCATCCTCCTCCTCCTCCTCGTACTTATTGTTACTGTTACTGTTACTGTTACTCCTCACTCAACGCTTCCACCACCCACCACCACCACACATGTGAAAAACGTGCAAGTTGCATACATGTGAAGCATCGTTGTGTGTGTTCGTTACAGTATTGGTGCCTCTATTGAATTGAATATTCTTTTTTAAAAGTGCATCACAAAAACTTTTACATTACAGTAATGCACACTAAATCTAGTCGTCGACCTTCAGAGGACTATATATATATCTCTATATATGTGTGTGTGTATGTGTGTGCTCATTGTACTGTATGTGGTGCATGTGTGTGTGTCTGTGCTTGTTAATGTGCCCGTGTTGTTGTTGTTTTTTCCGACCGCTCTAGGAGAGGGAGAGGAGGAGGCAACATGTGATGCTGATGAAGGCTGTGGAGGCTCGCAAGAAAGCTGAGGTACAGAACAGTTCAGAACAGTTCAGTCGTCCATATGCACACACAGAAATAAATAAAATGCACAGAGCGTCCGGTCCAGTCCTGTGAAAAGAGCCTCGGTCATTATTCCTTGGATGGATTCCCGCTTCCTTCCTCTTCCTTTTTTTTGTGCGTTCTCTCTCTCTCTCTCTATCTCTCCCTCTCTCTCTCCCTCCATTCATTCATTTTTTTTCTCTCTACACACTTACCAAGTCAAAAGATTCTGGCCCCTCAAGCACTTTTCCTTTGAATGCACAGCAGCATTAGGCTGAATTCTAATACTGCTCAGCAAAGTCAAGTAAACCTTCTTCTTGTCTGTTACACACACACACATTCACACACCACACTTTGCTTCCCCTAATGCTCCCATGAATTTTTTTTTATTTTTTATTTTTTTTGTGTGTCTGTCTGTGTGTGTGTGTGTGTGTGGACTCTCTAGGAGCGCGAGCGCTTGCGGCAGGAGAAAAGGGATGAGAAGCGCCTGAACAAAGAGCGTAAACTGGAGCAACGGAGGCTGGAGCTGGAGATAGCGAGGGAACTGAAGAAGCCAAATGAAGACATGTGTCTGTCTGATCACAAGGTAGCAAAGACCAACCACTCACAGCTTTGTGTGTCTGTGTGTGTGTGTTAAAAAAACAAAACACTTAATGACTCATAATGTAATGGAAAGTTGATTATTTGTCATTTTAAATTCATTTAAATGAGGTGGATTTAAGGCAGCAGGTTGGCACCATCATAAAATACCTTTATTATTATTATTATTATGATTATTATTATTATTTCTTGAGGGTCAGTACTTGCAATAAGAGTACATGGTACTTAGTGTTTTTACAGTATGTGTGGTGGTGTCCGCCCCCAAGTGGTTAAAGCCGAGCACTGCAACCACACTGCAAAAACTTAAAATCCTTCCAAGAATATTTGTCTTATTTCTAGTCAAAATGTCTAATTTCTAGTCAAAACAAATCTCATTACACTTAAAATAAGACTCATCACTCATTTTAAGACAATTTTTACTTATTTCAAGCATATTTTCACTTGAAATAAGTAGAAGAATCTATAGTGGAGCAAGTTTTTCTTTCTTATTACAAGCACAAAAAACTTGCTTTCACGGGCAGATTTTTCTACTTATTTCAAGTGAAAATATGTTTGAAACAAATGAAAATGATCTAAAAACAAGTACATTTTTTAGATGATGAATCTCATTTTAAGTGGAAAGAGATTAGTTTTGACTAGAAATTAGACATTTTGATAAGATACAAGACAAATATTCTTGGAAGGATTTTGAGTTTTTACAGTCACACAGAGGAAATGAGCAGTTGTTGCTATAAATGTGGCAGAAATAAAGCACCATCCTGGTACGAGTCAACAGATGTGTGATATAACAACAGCTTTTCTCACATTCACCTCAGGTGTTCAGATCATAATTTTATGTTGTGCACATTAAATTTGATTAATAACGTTCCTCTCTCTCTCTCTGTGTGTGTGTGTGTGTGTGTGTGTGTGTGTGCAGCCGCTGCCTGAGTTCTCCAGGATTCCCGGGCTCATCCTGCCGGGATGCGCTGTGTCCGACTGCCTGATGCTGATGCAGTTCCTGCGAGGCTTCGGGAAGGTGCTGGGTCTGGACCTGAGCGCCGACGTGCCCACGCTGGGCATGCTGCAGGAGGGGCTGCTCAACGTGGGCGACAGCATGGGCCACGTCCAGGACCTCCTGGTCAAGCTGCTGTCGCTGGCCGTCTGCGATCCGGGGCTACCGCCGGGACAGAAGGTGGAGCTCATAGTTATTATGGTGTTAAATTTAGCATTGTTACAGATTCATTCACTTTATTAAGACATAAGCCTTTTTGGTAACGCTTTACTTGAATAGGTATTCATAAGATTGACATAAAACTGTCATAACCATGACATAACAGCTGTCATAAACATCAGTGAATACTTCTGACAGCTGTCGTTAAGTGTCATTCAGTAAGTTATGTCACTTTCAATGCAAAGTTGACATTGTTTGAGATGTTCCTTGTTATGAGAACTTGACATAATTTTTAAAGTTTGTCCATTAGGTCTGCTATGACAGTTTAAATTGTCTTTATGTCAAGTTGTCAGAACAAAAACATCTCCAACAATGTCAACTTTGCATCAAAAGTGACATAACTTACCGAATGACACTTAACCACAGCTGTCAGAAGTATTCATTGATGTTCATGACAGCTGTTATGTCAATCTGATGAATACCTATTCAAGTAAATTGATCCAACTTACGGGGAATTCACTTGTTACAGCAGCAGAGAAGTTAACGACAAGCAAAAGTTAGGAATAAAAATATAAAAAGACACTTTATATGTAACAAAATATGTCCTGTTTTGTATTTAAGAAGAAAAAATGAATGATGCACAAAGTTGCTCGTTCAGAGATAATGCACAGTGTGGGTGAAGAAATGACAGTTTGATTCATTCAGTTTATTAAGACGTAAGACTTTACTTTACTTGTGGGAAATTCACTTGTTACAGCAGCAGAGAAGTAAACATCCATATGTTCAAAGATATGTAACAAAACATGTCCTGTTTTGTACAATAATTACTTAAGAAGAGAAAAACATGTACTTGTTGCTTGTTCAGAGATATTGCACAGTGTGGGAGGGCATGAATATGAATAAATGTGCAGAAAAAGGTAAAATACACAATAATAAATGATGCAGCAAAGAGGTAGTGGAGTGAAATAAAAAAGAGTGACTGGTGCAAATGTGATAAACTCAGCAAATATAATGTGTTGCTTGAATTTAAAATACCAAACCACATGTTATATGTAGATCTCACTCATTTAATCCACTAGAGACCATTCAGGACTTTTAGATTTGATATTTTGACGTCAATTTAAGTGCTTTTTTTTATTGCTAGTAATTTAATTGTAGAGCTAATGTTTCTGTCGGACTGTGCATCTGATTTTTTTTTCCATTTTGATTGAATCTAGTAATAGTTTTTCCTCTAATGGTTAATAGTTACATGTACACATTATATTGCGGGTAATGTCAAAATATCAACTTCTACTCATCAGTTTTGCTCCCTCCTGCTCTTTCAGACTAAGACCATGCTGGGCGACCACCTGACCAACGTGGGCATCAACAGGGACAACGTGTCCGAGGTGCTGCAGATGTACATGGGAGCTCACTGTGCCAACACGGACCTGGCTCCTCTGGCCCTCAGCCTGAAGACCAAGGCCTTCCAGGCCCACACGCCCGCCCAGAAGGCCTCCATCCTGGGCTTCCTGGCCAACGAGCTGGCCTGCAGCAAGGCCGTCATCAGGTGGGTGAAGCAGCGTGTGACATCTCTGCTTCTGAACGGACACAAATACAACACGTAGTCGTTTAAACTCCAGCATTAAAGCAGCAGTAAGGTGAATGTTTGTGTTAATCTAAGTCTTAAATAGTTGTATCTTCCGACAGCAATCACTTCTATAGAGTGTTTGGTCTGAAACACGGGTCTGTCAGTCACTCTGCTCTGCTCTGAGCCCAGGAGAAAACTTTCCTTGTATCCTACAACCTTTATCCAATGAGGAGAGAGAACGGCATAAAGGGACAGTCCTCTCTGTGTGTGCAGCCAAGGGATGCGCCTGAATGTGGTGACGTAGGGACGAGGGCGGGGACTGCTAACTCCATCTGCTGACAGGAAGTTAGACAAAACCACCGCATCGCTGACTGCTGCTTTAATATATTCATCTCTCATTAGTGTTGCTTTCGTCAACGAACCTTTATCACGTGACGAAAACAAGACGAGACGCAACGTAATTGGTGGTCATGTGACGATAACTATAATGAAATATTGTTGACGAATAAAAACAAGACTAAATGTGGTTTACAAAATGAAAACTCGACGAGACGAAAAAACGTTTGGTTGCATTATTATTATTTTGCAGTATTTCTGTTTTCACTGCATTATTTAGAAGACGCTGCTGCGGTGGATTTAGCGTTAACCACAATTTAAGAAACAAAGTTAAGTCTGACACAGAGAAAGGGACCGATGGCCGGGCGTCAAACCACTGAGACAAATGTGTGTGACTGCGTGTGTGTGTTTATTTGTTTGTGATAAATAGATATGTTGAGCAGCATCTTCCATGTTCTGGAATGGATGTTTTCTTGAGTCTATAAAGTAACAATAATATAATAATAAGATAACCATGTTTGAATCGTGAAATGGGTTTGACTAAAAGAAAAATGTGGTTTCATCTATACTATACTAGGTAATTATACTGTATTGACTGGGTTAAATAGAATTTACATTACTAGAAAGAGATTAAAATCATTGACTAAAAGTTTCCGTTGACTAAAACTAGACTAAAATAGTCATGAATTATTATCCTATTATTATTCCCTATTATTATTCAGACTAAAATAAGACTAAAATGCTCAGGCTTTTAGTCGACTGAAACGTGACTAGACAAAAAAGAGCATGAACGTGACTAATTTTCTAATAAAAACTAAAATGACAGGTTGACACAAAGACTAAAAGTAGAATTAAAACATGCTGCTAAAAACAACTCTATCTCTCATGCTCTAGACTGTATGTGCTGATGTGTTAGTTAACACCCATTCACTTATTCATTAGCCAATAATGGTATGTTTTATTGATGCGGTAGGAAACGGTTTAATAAAGCTTCCATAGGGAGCAGTAATTGGCAGTCGAGTCCTTTTGATTGTAAGGAAATTATGCAAGTATTAATTTGTGCACTGGGATACCGGCTTATTAAGCTTTTTACTGGGGCTGCAGATCGCTGCCAGCCGCCCTGAGCTTTTATCTTTTATTATTAAATATATTTGTTATTATTTTCTGTGAAAGAAAAAAACAAAAGCGTGGATGGTTCACAGGCTCGACTGTAACTGATTTGTTTTGCTTCTTTCTCTCTCTCTCTCACAGTGAGATCGACAAAGGCCTCGATCAGATGGCGAACATGAGGAAGGACAAGATCATTATGGAGGGAAAACTGAAGAAGTGAGTTCTCTTTAATCCCTAATGATGATGATAATAATAATAATAATACAGTTTTTCTCAGTTGCTAAAACACTAAACCCTGTTGTCTGAACCAAATGCTCAGTTGCCTGAACCCACTGATTGAACCAGTCGCTCTTTTGGCAAAAACCATCAGCACTTTTCACCTGTTTGATGCTGCAGCTGAGTTATGCACTTCTCATTTCTATATTTTTGTACTTTATTTTTACATAGGTTTACTGCATACAAGTGCTAAATGCACAAGATTTCTGTTTGTTTTTGTACTGTACAAGTGCTACGTGTAAAATGCACAGGATTTTTGAGCACAGATTGAACTGTTTTGAGGTGAAAGTTTGGTTTTGCAAGAAGAAGGGTCTGAGGTTTTGTGAATGTAGCTTGAAAATTGGGGTTTGTGTTCACAGTTTAGAGAAAAGGGAAAGCAGCTTTCGAGAAATGTGTCTTAGCAATCCAGAAAAACTGTAAATGCACAGGTTTTTTGTTTTGCAACATGCATTTAGCTACAGTGAACAATAATCATTTATTTCTACAGCTCCCATGTCCTGAGCATTGTGTTTTCTATTAGTCTATGTAGTGTTTAGTGACTGCTCAATAGTGGTTTTAATTTTGATTGACTCAGTCAGGGCACGATTTGACAACATAGTTCAGTTTTGAGCACAGATTGAACTGCTTTGAAAAACATTTCTCTTTTCACGTGCTTATAGCTGAGAACTTAAAACTTTATCTATTTTCTTTTATTTTACTTTTATTTTCTCTTGCTTTTAACTCTGTTTTTAGTGTTTTGTTTGTTTTTATTCTGTTTTATGCTTCTTCTTTTTTTTTCTTCTTTTTTAATGTTTTGTCTTTATGTAAAGCACATTGAGTTGCCTTGGTATGAAATGCACTATATAAATAAAGATGCCTTGCCTTGCCTTGCCTTTGAGGTGAAAGTTTGGTTTTGCAAGAAGAGTCTGAGGTTTTGTGAATGTAGCTTGAAAACTGGGGTTTGTATTAACAGTTTAGAGAAAAGGAAGAGCAGCTTTCAAGAAATGTGTCTTAGCAATCGAGAAAAAGTGTAATAATAATAATAATAATAATAATAATAATAATAATAATAACGATAATAATAATATGACTTGGCTGAACCTGTGTGTGTGTGTGTGTGTGTGTGTGTGTGTTGGTGCAGGCTCAGGATCATTTATGCCAAACGCACCGGGAGGAGGGAGGCCAGCATGGGCGTGGAGGAGAGCCAGTCCGTCGGCACGCCGTCGTCCGCCGCCAAGCGCAAGAGGAAACTGGGAGCGGACAGCGAGGACGAGGAGGACGAGGACGAGGACAGCGACGAGCAGGCGGACGACGACGACGAAGAGGAGGAGGACGAGATGCTGCTGCTGAAGAAGGTGAAGAAGGCCGAGACCACGTACGACGAGGACGACGTGGACCAGGCCACCAGCGTGGAGGAGCTGGAGAAGCAGATCGAGAAGATGGCCAAGGTTCGAGTTTCTTATTACACATTTAAACTGCTTTTGTTTTATTTTTATGTGACGTTAATAATAATAATAATAATAATAATAATAATAATAATAATAATCTTTATTTATATAGCACTTTTCATGCATCGAAGCAGCCCAAAGTGCTTGAACAAAGCAGAAACAATAATAAACAACAACAGTTTAAAACACAACACGTCATCAACAAACAAAGCCAAGCAGTTTAACAGTGATAAAAAATAAAATCAACCCCTATTAAAAGCCAAATTAAAAAGATACGTTTTCAGTTTCTTTTTAAAAATGGCCAACGAGTCTACGGCGATTCTCAAGTCCAAGGGTGAAGAGCGTTCCAGAGTCTAGGACCGTTACAACTGAAAGCTGCTTCGCCAGTTTTCTTGGACACTTTGGGAACGGTTAAAAGACAACGCAGTGGAGGACCTGAGCGTTCTTATTGGGGTATAAAAAGAAAGCAAATCGCCAATATAGGATGGTGCAAGGTTATTTAAAACTTTATAAATGAGTAAAAGAACTTTAAAATCAATCCTAAAAGAAACAGGCAACCAGTGCAATGTAGCAAGCTGGGGAGTAATGTGATCTCTCTGTTTCGTATCAGTTAAAATCCTGGCTGCTGCGTTCTGGATAACTTGTAATTTCTTTAGTGACTTTCTTGGGAGACCAGTAAAAAGAGAACTGCAGTAATCCAGGCGACTAGTTATAAAAGCATGTACAAGTGTTTCTGCATCATCCTGATTTAAAAAAGGTCTGATTTTGGCGATGTTTCTCAGGTGAAAAAATGAAGTTTTTGCAACACTGTTAAAATGGCGAATAAAATTAAGATCAGAGTCTAAAATCACTCCTAGGGTCGTAACATGTGGTTTAATCTGTTGGGACAGACTGCCAAACTTTGATTGAAGTTTCTGCCGACCTTCTAGTGGACCAACAAGTAAAATCTCAGTTTTCTGCTCGTTCAGATGTTAATATCTGTGGTATAGGAAAACAGATTGTTTAATGCACCTCATAATAAATATGAGGCATCAGATAATGAACGCGTGCTCGGGCGACGCTGATAACGTGGGATTAAAAACACAACACGCTGCAATTAAAAAAAGTCTCATGGGAGGAGGAGGAGGAACTGTGAAGAGATAAACCACTTCACAGCCATCATCATTCATTGCTCATGGTTATTCTGGGATGTTTGTCACCATCAAGTCTTCTTTTTTTTTTTTTGGAAGATGTTTAATTATTTAAAAAAAAAAGAAACAAATTCCCTTAAAATAGCTACAACCTCTTTTAACGCTGTTTATTAAAACCAACCGTGTGTTTTGTACATTTCATGAACATGTCGACTTACATGAGGCTGTTTGCTAATGAAGGCATTAATTAGCTTAATAAATTACCTCATTAGCATCGAATGTAACGCTCAATACATCACGGTGATTACTGAAGGACATTAGTCGGTGTCTTTTGTTTTCCTGAAGGTCTATAAATAAATAAATACATAAATAAATAATATAATATATAGAAGTCACAGCATGTTTATGTGTGTGTGTGTGTGTGTGTTTTTCTTTTTGCAGCAACATCACCAGACCAGGAAGAAGCTGTTTGAGATCTCACACTCGCTGCGCTCCATGATGTACGGTCAGGACCGGTACCGCCGCCGGTACTGGGTCCTTCCCCACTGTGGGGGGGTCTTCATCGAAGCCATGGAGAGCGGAGAAGGTATTTTACAGCTCAGTGCACAACAACACATGTGGTGAATTTATCTTATATGAATATGATGCTTCATGCACATGAGAAACAAATGTAAATATCTGTTTATAGCTGCAAGTTCAGCTGTTTTTTTTGCCACTTTGAAATACGCTGATGATGTTTTGTTTTTTTTGCTTTATCTTAATTCTCTAAAACTAATTTGAGATTGCATCTGTAAACTAATAATCATCTACCACAACTCCACTTATCTCCCAGAAGCGAGTGTAGAGTAATAATCAGCAGCAGAGACACTTTCAGATACATCGATTCAACGTTTCTCTTTTTCTCTCTTGTACCGGCCGTGGACTGTGGCGTTTGAACGCACCTCCAGCACAAAAGCCACCGCGTGGTACTTCTTTTAGACGTTTATTTTCCAAAGCAAGTAAAAAAACATAGAAAAACGTGATTTCATATTGATAATGGAGCGTTACACTGATGCTGCATTCACCTGCAGTCGGGCAGACGGCCGTCGCTAACAAACCAGATGTCATTTTAGTCACAGAAGTCGAGAGAAAGCCGGTAAAACATGGGGTCAGGTAAACAATACCGCATCGCCATGACAACATATTGTCACGTGTATTGTTTTGCCTCGTGCTGACGGACCACTTGTTTACATAGAGGCTTGTTTATGCCGTTACGTGCAGCGGCTGTTGTCCGTCTGCCGTCTGCCCAATTTCACCTGAATGCAGCATGAAAAATACGATTGAGTTGCTTGCGATCTACAACCGCAACGCTAGATGGGAGGAATTCCTACACCTTTAAACCTTACTTTAAAGGTCATAGTTTAAAACTTTATGCAACCACAGTCTCTCCACCTGTCCGACATTGTTCTGACGTGTATCCAAATGATGCAATACATTTCTACAAAATAAATTACCAAGTCGAATTATATATAAACATAACCGATGTGTGTGTGCAACAAATAAAAAACTGTGGTTTAAATAGTTTAAATGGCTGCAACATCTCTGGTGTCTCCCCTGCAGCGGCCGAGGAGCTGGAGGAGGAGCGACAGAGGAGGCGGCGAGCGGCCGAGGAGGTGAAGGTCAAAGAGGAACCTCAGGAGGTCGAGCTGGAGAAGGAGAAGCTCTCCGACCTGGACGGTTTGGATCAGCAGCAGCAGCAGAAAGAGGAGGAGGAGAAGGAGCTGGAGGAGAAGAGGAGCTCGCCGCCGCCGCCTCTCTTCTTCCAGACGTCCAAACTCTGCGCCGGCAAAGACAAAACTGTGAAGGTGGAGAACAAGGAGACCCAGCAGGAGACCCCCCACCTGAGGCAGAACGGCGGCGCTGCCTCGACCGCCTCGACCCTCGACGCCTCCGAGCCGCTAGCAGCAGCAGCAGCAACGATCCCGGTCTCCATGGCGACCGCTACCGCTAACGACACTACGGCCATCCCTCCGCCGGCCTCGACCTCGCTGTCCGTCCCCTTCCTGACGGGGAACGCCCCCCCGACCTCGCCGTCCCCGTCGCCGCAGCTGTTCCAGGCCAACGACCAGCTGCTGCGCGTGCTGACGGAGCGGAGCGGCCACTGGTTCAGTCTGCTGCCGCGGACGCCCTGCGACCTGTCCTCCGTCACCGCTGCTGCTGCTGCTGCTGCCACGGCAACGCCTCCCGGAGCACCGCCGCCCCCGCAGGCGTCCTCCACGCCGGCCCGGCCCCGGTCCCCGCCGCCGTCCCCGGCTCTGCCGCTCACGCCGTCCGCCGCCGCCTCGGCCTCGGCCTCGGCCTCGGCCAGCCCCCTGCACCCGGCCGGACTCCTCAACTACCCCATCGCTCTGCAGGTGAGGCTCACAGCGTTAACAGAACGCACCTCATTTTCATTTCATTTCTCCTTTATTTATTCAGGGAAGGTCAATTGAGAGCGAGCTCTCTTTTTCAATGACGCCCTGATTACAAAAACACAATTATACAGTATACAAGGTCATGATTCACAATTACATACAGGTTGTAAAACATTCAATAATAAGTTTTTAAAACTATCTAAGGAAATAAGATGATCCAGTTTCAGACAGTTTTGTAGATTATTCCACTTTTGGGGGGCATAAAACTGAAAGGCAGTCTTCTTCCCCAATTCTGTCCTGATACTGGGAGTTTGTAAAACCAAGGTGTCTTGTGAACAAGTGTGTAAGTTACAGATTCTAAGTGAGATTAAGCTAGAAAGATAAACAGGTAAAATTTCAAGTAAAGCTTTGTAAATAAAAACCATGCAATGTTGTTCCCTCCTTACACTTAAGGACGGCCAGCCAACCTTATTATAAAGAACACAGTGATGGGTTCGGAACACATCTCCAGTAATAAAACGAAGAGAGGAGGAGTGACCTCGTGGCTTTGAGTAATACAAATGTAACACAGCGCCATAATCAATACAAAAAGACATCAGATAGAAACAAATATTATTGAATAGATAGAAAAATAAGTAGACAGTTTTAGATTAGCAGGGTTCCCACATGTCCTGGAAAACCTGGAAAATAGTTGACCAATTATCCAGTCATGGAGAACACAATCATTGTTTTGTTTTGTGGAAATTGAGAAAAAGGGTAAAATGTCCTGGAAAAGCTTGAGTTGTCCAGGAAAATTATTTATCACATGGTGACATCAGCTACCAGAGCTCTGTCTATTTGACTTCTTCAGACCCCACTATACTGTAAGGATTTATTTTCCCAAGGATGTGCCCAGCTGCTTTACGTGCGGTTCAAAAACTGTTGTTCTATGATAAATTTGTCTTAATTTCTGAGCACGTACAGTAAGATATTATTTCATGAATGAGTTAGAGCCATAGGTTGCGCATCTTTAAATCAAACTTCTGGGGGTGAGAGAAATGAAATAAATAAAGAAACAAACTGGTTGAATGTACAAAATAAAGTACAACTGTCAAACCGCAACTTCTCCAAAGCATGAATGGGACGGGGCGATGTGTAAGGCCTAATAACAAGTCTGTCAGACTGTAGCTGCTGAAAATGTCCTGGAAAAGTCCTGGAAAATGATTTCAAGAAAAGAGTGGGAACGCTGAACAAGTACATTTTTAAGTGATGAGTCTTATTCTAAGTGGAAAGAGATGAGTTTTGACTAGAAGTGAGACATTTTGACAAGAAAGAAGACAAATATTCTTGGAAAGATTTTGAGTTTTTGTAGTTTATCCTTTATTTAACCAGGTAAAACTCAATGAGATTTAAAAAAAAACCTCTTTTACAAGAGCACAAACAACTTTGCATAGATTTATACAAACAACGTAAAGATTTACAAATCAGACATTAAAGTACACTTGAGTCGATGGATCTTCTTTCTCGATCCGTTAAAATTGATCGTTTGTTTTAGAGTATGTAACACTATGAGAATATTTACTCATTTCCTCTCCTCCACCTCCACCTCCCTCACCCTTTTGTTTTTCCTCCTCTCCTCTCCTCCTCCTCTCCTCCCCTCCTCTCCTCCTCCTCTCCTCCCCCAGGTGAAGCCCGTGGGTTCATTGCTAGGAGTGTCGTTCGCCAGCTGGCCCAGCGGCATGCTGAGTCCCAGCCTGCCCCTGTGCAGCAGCCCCAGCCCGGTGCCGGGTCACTCTCTGGAGGGAAACACGGCCGCCAGCGTCTCCAGCAAGAGCGAATCGCCGTTGCCGCGCATCGAGAAATCCTCGTCCATGCCGTCTCCCGCCTTGGAGATGCCCAAATCCCTCGACCACCCGGCGCCGCGGCCCATCCCGGAGGGTGAGCGCCAAGTCAACGCACAAAACAAAACAAAACAAACAGACAGAGAGAGAAATTAAAACCATGATCAACCTTCAATGTTTAGCTGGAAAAAAAAGAGATTTCACTTGCCTGAATAATCCAAGATAATTGGATTAGGGAGCGTTCTGCTCTGCTGTGCCGTAATTTCATCTGGGTATAACAGAGCTCAATGAAGCACCTTTTTTTATTTTTTTTATTTTAGCGCTGATGTATGTTCAGTGTCTCCGAGCTCACGTTTTAACAGTTTTTTTTTGTGCTTTATTCTTTGTTTTTTGCGCCTCAGAGCTGCTGACAGGGTGGTGGCGGGTGTCTGACATCGAGGAGCTGAGAGCTTTAGTCAGCGCTCTGCACAGCCGCGGCATCAGAGAGAAGGGTCTCCAGAGGCAGGTGCAGAAGTACATGGAGATCATCCCACAGGTCTGCACCAAACACAGAGACGGTGAGTGTCCCAGCTGCTCCTCTGAGCTCCCAATCGCTGCACAAAGCCTCCGATTCATTAGCAAGATTCACGGCATTTAGAAAGTAGATTATATTTTTACAGTGAGACACACGGATTCAGGGTTCCCACACGCGTTCTGGAAAACCTGGAAAATGGTTGACCAGTTTTCCATTCATGTAAAAACGCATGGAAAATGAGAAGAAAAAAAGTCAAACATCCTGGAAAATTGTTTATTACATTGTGACATTTGACTTTTTCAGACCCCACCAAGTGCCTATAGTGAGAAAATTAGTGTTTCCAGTATTGGACCGATTGTCTCCTCTGCTTAGTGACAGATACTGTAAAGGAGGGTGTGGTTTAAGAACAAAAACAACATGTTTTTGCGTTGTTCTATAATAAATGTATCATAATTTCTAAGCATGTAAGAGTTTATTTCATAGATAAGTTACAGCCATAAGCCCTATTCGCACGGGATTAGTTTTACCTGGGGACCTCTGGTAATTTGTAAATGACCCCCCCACGTCTGTGTTTCTTGCGGTGCATTCACACGGGATA
Organism: Trachurus japonicus; assembly: GCF_045865225.1. Taxonomy (NCBI): domain Eukaryota; kingdom Metazoa; phylum Chordata; class Actinopteri; order Carangiformes; family Carangidae; genus Trachurus; species Trachurus japonicus. The sequence continues at coordinate 4,436,482 of NC_140909.1, forward strand.
AGTGAAGTCTGTATTTTACTCGAATTTACTGACATTAAGGCTCCAATATGTCAAAGCTGTGCACGCCGTAACATCAGGTGCTGTCACATCCATGTGCGAAGCAAATGTAAATAAAATGTCAAAGCAGCAATGTGACTTCGCAACAGTGCAGTTGCTATTTTATAACATGCTTTTGTTTTTATTTATTGTATTTTGTACCAGGGAACATCTATGTATGGGACAGCGGATGGAAATTAGCCTGTGGCTACAATCCGGCTTGTTTACGATTTTGTTTCGTTCATGAACTTGCACTGTCCCACTTTAAATAAATTGAATTGAATTAAATAAATTGAATTGAATTAAATAAATTGAATTGAATTGTCGCAATAACGGGCCGTCATGGCATTTGTATTAAGCGTGTTGAAAGCCGCATGTCATCCATCTCAATATCCTCCGAAATTTTGCTCTTTTATGGATCTGAGCTGTTCATTTAAATGGGTCTCCAGCACCGATACCAGCCCGTGTGTTTGCACCTTAAACGCCTTCGAAAATGCCGCTCATAATTTCCACTGCAGCCTCCATGTTTCAACCCGTACAGTAGCTATGGTTTCAACCGGCGAAGAACAAAAAATGCCCCTCAATTACTGAGATTCACACGGGACTAGTTTTACCACGGGACGTCGGTCTTTGGTGAAATATAGTAGGTCATTTGCGGGGGAATTTTTACTTTACAAATTACTGACATGGCGCATTCGCACGGGATTAAGATCACAGACGTCCTCTGAAATTATTACAAATTACCTGAGGTCCCCAGGTAAAACTAATCCCGTGCGAATAGGGCTATAGACTGCACATCTTTAAATCAGACTTCTGGGGCTGAGAGAGGAATAAAGACAAACTGGTTAAATTTACAAAATAAAGGTGTCAAACTGTCGAAAAGAAGCATGATGGGACGGGGGATGTATAGTATGAGTGTATGGAGCGATAACTAATGTCTGTCAGACTGGATTCACTGAGCTATCATCAAATGTAGCAGCTCGTCCTTGATGATCCCTGCACACACACACAGACACTGTCAACTCTGCATTATTTATGACCGAACTACATGACGTGTGTGTGTGTGTGTATTCATGTCTGACTTGAACCTGTTGTTGTGCCGTCCCTCCTTCCCTCCGTCCCTCCGTCCCTCCTTCCCTCCGTCCAGTGGCCATGATCGAGCTGCACGAGCTGGAGGAGAGCCAGGTGAGCGTGGAGTCGGTGCGCGGCTGGTGTGTAGAGGAGCAGGCCATGGAGATGGACATCGCTGTGCTGCAGCAGGTGGAGGAGCTGGAGAGGAAGGTGACTGCTGCAAGCCTGCAGGCCAAGGTAACACACAACACACAACACACAACATACACAAGATACACAAGATACACAGCCACAACCTGGACATGTTCTCTGATTTAAAGGAGCTGTATGTAGGAAATGTATGGTAATTAATCATATAATCACCCAATATGTCACCGGAGACTATAGTTCATTTGAATATACTGAAGAGATACTGATTATTTGCAGCACACAAATCATGTTTATGTTTTGATTTTGTATATCTTTGCCTGTTGCTCCACTCACCGCTCTATCTACCAATCACAAAGTCAGTGCAGCTACAACGAGCATTGTGGATTATTACTGTCTGACGTTACCAAACATTACAGTAAAAGACCTCGCTGTGACTCTCAGAAACGTCTTGACAAAAGCAGAAACAAAACCAGGATCTGCACAGGCAAAATATTATTGATATTTTGCCTGTGCAGATCCAGATAGATAGATAGAAAGAAAGAAAGAGATAGATAGATAGATAGATAGATAGATAGATAGATAGATAGATAGATAGATAGAAAGAAAGAGATAGAGAGATACGATAGATATATAGATAGATAGATAGATATAGATAGATAGATCACACACAGAAATACCTAAAAAACACATAAAAACGTAATAAATATGTGGGTAAAAGATGCGTGTAAAAAAAAAAGCAAACGGACTCTAAGGGTGTATTCACACCCTGGTGTGCACCAAATGTTAAAAATTGTTTCATTTTTCAGTTAGTGCGGTTGCGTTCACACCTGCTTTTTGTCACTCACACATCAACGGTTATAATGTATTGATGTGATTTGCTGTTACTGTCTTAGCTGTTTTTATGTTTGTTTTGTTGATGTTGTCCAAATGTGTACTTGATGTGGATGTACTGTGCTGCTTTCTTGGCCAGGACCCCCTTGCAAAAGAGATTCTGAATCTCAATGGGATTATTTCTGGTTAAATAAAGGTTAAATAAAATTAAAAAAAAAAACTAGTGCGCACCAGAGTTTGGCTGGAGCCGAACCGAGACCACCTCCTCAGGCCGCACTAGTTCTGGTGCATTAGAGTGCGATGTGCTTTCACACTGACCCAAACTGGAAAGAAAGAATACACCCTAACTCTCTGCTTCCTGCTCCCAGGGCTGGACGTACCCGGACCCTCAGTCTGAGAGGGAGGACCTGGTTTACTACGAGCACAAGCCCCCCACCAAGTCCACAGCAGCAGCAGCGTTATCATCATCAGCAGCAGCAGCAGCGTCGTCACACGCAGCAGCAGGAGACCCCAGGGACTCCAGGGATCACCCCGAGGAGCAGCAGCGGGGGGAGAAGGGCGGGGTGGTGCGTCACCCGGACAACCCGCTGGACATAGCGGTGACACGTCTGGCCGATCTGGAGCGCAACATCGAGAGAAGGTACCTGAGGAGCCCCTTAGGTACCACCATTCAGATCAGGCTGGATAATGTGGGTACGGTCACTGTCCCTGCCCCCGCCCCATCCACTAGTGCTGACAGGGAAGGGTAGGTCATTTCTCCAACCAAAGCTCCCCCCCTTACCCCCCCTCACCCCCTCACCCCCTCACCCCCTCACCCTCCACCTCACTCTCCCACTAAGACCCTCTTCCTCTCTCTGTGTGTGCTTTGTTTTTTTTTTTCTTGTTTCCCATAATATAATACTCCCACAGTGTGAGGGTCTCTGCTGCTCCCCCAGCAGCGTCTTATTGTGGCGTGTGGCATCTTTTTTGGTTTTGGTTTCTTTTGGTCTTGTGCAGTTTTTGTTTTTAAAGGGATAGTTCAACATTTTGGCAAGTTGGCCCATTGCCATAATCCCTATAGTCATAGCAGTAGGTTCGTTACCTTTAATTGTCGGTGCAAGCTATTTTTAGAACGGCGGAGCAGAGCCGTGAGCTGTTCAGAGCTACGCTACGGAGGCTCATTATGGGATTTCTTCTTGGTTTCCCTCATCAAACTCATCAAATACACAATCCAACAACTCCACAACGCTCTGGTGGACAAGTTGTGAGCTGCACATTCACCACGCTATGAGATAATAACACAACGTTACCACACAGAGTTGTTTTAGAGGGAAATACAGAGACTGTTGATGAAAAACTGTCCCTGAAGGCAACGTGCATCAGTGGTTTTGCATGAATTTCCCTCTAAAACAACTCTGTGTGGTAACGTTGTGTTATTATCTCATAGCGTGGTGAATGTGCAGCTCACAACTTGTCCACCAGAGCGTTGTGGAGTTGTTGGATTGTGTATTTGATGAGTTTGATGAGGGGAAAGCAAGAAGAAATCCCATAATGAGCCTCCGTAGCGTAGCTCTGAGCAGCTCACGGCTCTGCTCCGCCGTTCTAAAAACAGCTTGCACCGACAATTAAAGGTAACAAACCTACTGCTATGACTATAGGGATTATGGCAATGGGCCAGTTTGCCAAAATGTTGAACTATCCCTTTTAAGGTTGTGGGGGCAGGGCGGGGCCCCCCTTGTAGTTTCATCTGCATGGTGTTGTGCATCAGTCACCTTGGTTCATGGCTCTACAGTTTAATATCTGACTGACGCAGGTTCTGCTCCTTCACTCTTTCTGCATGATCGTCCCTTTAACATGATGAAATCAGTGTGCCCCCCTCCCCCTCCCCCCCTTCTCCTTTCCCCAGCGCCTTACACCCCCCCTCCCCCTCCCAAAATAAAAAAACAACAATAAATTCCTCATGCCTGTCTCTGCACAGCTGGAGCTCTCTATGGTCTGCTGTCTCGTTGGCGGCTGGTTCAGCTGATACAGTCTTACTTGCATTTTTGCACATATTCACTCGTTGGTGTGTGTGTGTGCGCACGCGTGTGTTTGTGTGTGTGTGTGTTTTTTTGGGGGTGTGTGTTTCTCATCACCTTCCTGTTGTTGCTCGTCCCCCCCCCCAGTGGCGAGGAGGAGGTGGCCCACGGGATGAAGGTGTGGAGGAAGGCCCTGAGCGAAGTCCGCAGCGCCGCGCAGCTCGCCATGTGCATCCAGCAGCTGCAGAAGTCCATCGCCTGGGAGAGGTCCATCATGAAAGTGGTGAGTATCTATCTATCATTCTATCTATCTATCTATCTATCTATCTATCTATCTATCTATCTATCTATCTATCTATCTATCTATCTATCTATCTATCTATCTATCGTTCTATCTATCTATCTATCTATCTATCTATCTATCGTTCTATCTATCTATCTATCTATCTATCTATCTATCTATCTATCTATCTATCTATCTATCGTTCTATCTATCGTTCTATCTATCGTTCTATCTATCTATCTATCGTTCTATCTATCTATCTATCGTTCTATCTATCTATCGTTCTATCTATCTATCTATCTATCGTTCTATCGTTCTATCTATCTATCGTTCTATCTATCTATCTATCTATCTATCGTTCTATCTATCTATCGTTCTATCTATCTATCTATCGTTCTATCGTTCTATCTATCTATCGTTCTATCTATCTATCTATCTATCTTTCTATCTATCTTTCTATCTATCTATCTATCTATCTATCTATCTATCTATCTATCTATCTATCTATCGTTCTATCTATCTATCTATCGTTCTATCTATCTATCTATCTATCGTTCTATCTATCTATCTATCGTTCTATCTATCTATCTATCGTTCTATCTATCTATCGTTCTATCTATCTATCTATCTATCGTTCTATCGTTCTATCTATCTATCGTTCTATCTATCTATCTATCTATCTATCGTTCTATCTATCTATCGTTCTATCTATCTATCTATCGTTCTATCGTTCTATCTATCTATCGTTCTATCTATCTATCTTTCTATCTATCTATCTATCTATCTATCTTTCTATCTATCTATCTATCGTTCTATCGTTCTATCGTTCTATCTATCTATCTATCTATCTATCTATCTATCTATCTATCTATCTATCTATCTATCTATCTATCTATCTATCTATCTATCTAAAAAGAACTTTATTTAACTGTATTCAGAAAAGTGAAGGCCTGTTATGTGTTTTATTTTATTTCTAATGAATGTCCTTGTGTGTTGTGTAGTACTGTCAGATGTGTAAGAAGGGCGATAACGAGGACCTCCTCCTGCTGTGTGACGGCTGTGACAAAGGCTGCCACACGTACTGTCACAAACCCAAGATCACCAGCATCCCCGAGGGAGACTGGTACTGCCCGGCCTGCATATCCAAGGTATCACAGAGCGCTTTAAATAATCCACTGTTGGCAGAATCCAGCAGTTTTAATGAGCAAGATCTTTGTTTTTTAAGGTCATTATTTGTATCTGGACTGTACAGAGATGGAGGAACTGAGAGGGAAGAGACAGAGACAGACAGAGAGAGATGTTTAGTGTAAAATATAACATATGTTACACATCTTCATCACTTTCTTATCAACTGGTAGCGATTTTTACATTCTCCTCTCATGTTGTTTCCAGCCTGGATTTGACATTTATCTCATTAAATGACAATAAAACTTTCCATTCATATTCATACATACTCTGCAAGACAACAGATTTAATTGCCGGCTTTGCAGAGTGGGTTTTATTTTATGTAGATGCGGATCGGGGACTAAATAATATCGCTGGTGGTGGTGTAAGATGAGACAAATTGATCTGATATTTTCCCGAAAAGGCCAATATTATTATGATAAGTCGGTGTAAGAGGACGGTATTAGTTTTAATTGCAACAGGACCTCATGGTGATGCATTGTTCTAACTCTTGTGCAGGCGAGCGGCCCGTCCCCGAAAAACAAAAAGCCCCCGAGCAAACCGGTAGCATCCAGCGCAGGAGGAGGAGGAGGAGCAGGAGGGGGAGGAGGAGGAGGAGGGGGAGGGGGCAGCGGGGGCGGGGGGAAGAAAGGCGGCGGAGAGGCGAAGAAGAACGGGAAGCAGGCGGGAAACGGGGAAGTGTCGGAGGAAGACTCGGCCAGCGCCGGCAGCACGCCCAAGAAAGGAGCGAAGGACACGAGCAGGAAGAGGAAAACGGAGAGCGAGGCGTCGCCCGCTCTGCAGCCGGCGGCGGCGGCGGCGGCCAATCAGGAGAGCCCCGTGTGCGTGAAACGAGCCAAAACGGCCCGAGACAACAACAGGGACCTGGGGTTATGCAGGTATGTGGTTCACACTCGTCTTTTAACTGTTGAATTCTTCATTTATTAAAGCAGAAGTAAGTGGTCCGGTCGTTTTGGTGCTGCGTTCCAGGCAGGCTTTTGAAACCGTAAGTTACAGCTTCAAGTCACAACTTACGACTTTGTAGCGTTCCAGGAAACCCACAACTTGTGTTTTTCCGACCTGTTTTACCTGTGAAAGTCACTATAACGGCCACTCGTAACTTCTGACCCGTGAACTCGTACCAGATCGAACTGGTACCACTTCACAGGTCGGAAAAACACGAGTTACGGGTTGCCTTGAACGCACCATAACAGTCCTCGTCCCTACGTCGCCACATTCAGGCGCATCCCTTGGCTGCACACACAGAGAGGACTGCCCCTTTATGCCGTTCTCTCTCCTCATTGGATAAAGGTTGTAGGATACAAGGAAAGTTTTCTCCTGGGCTCAGAGCAGAGCAGAGTGACTGACAGACCCGTGTTTCAGACCAAACACTCTATAGAAGTGATTGCTGTCGGAAGATACAACTATTTAAGACTTAGATTAACACAAAAATATCACTTACTTCTGCTTTAAAGCTGAACAGAAAAGAAAATTTTATTTGAGTCCACTGTGGGTCCTAACATTAGTGTAATAACTCATCTATCATGTAGCCCAAACTTTGTGCTAAATTCTATTTTTGAGTAAATCCGGGATGAAAGTGTGGTATTTTTTTTCGCATTGGATAATGCAGGCGCACAGATTATACGTCACGCTGCTCACGATTCATCAGCCACTGATATTGGATCCGTCATCCGTCAATCAAACGTCTGAGACACACACACACACACACACACACACACACACACACACTGAGCTCGGTCTCGCCCCAAGCTTTGAATATCCCGCCCGCTCGATAGCGACCAATCAAATTCATTTTCCTTACTCCGGTAAACTCGTGCGGCAACTCGTGGAAACTCGGCGCGACAAACAGGACAAACGGCCATTTCTGAACACCTTTAACCGACTTTTAACCAAATCTGCTGCTGCTGCTTTTGAAAGTTTTGGTTTAGTTTAGTTTAGTTTATTTAGTTTATAGCAGGACAGCGTGCAGTGACATTAATTATTCAAAGAAATAAAAAGATTGCTGCACCAGATTTAGTTCAAAACAAAGAAAATCACGCACTCTCCAAAAAACTTTCAGGAACAAACTGAAGAGGTGCACGGCCAAAAGTTGCACTTACTGTAAAGAAAAAGAAGAAAGGCCAGCAGCACTCGTGTCCTTCTCATTGTCTTTTATTGCAAACTGCGTCGGTGCTTAAAACACACAAACAACATGCACCGCACCGGTTTTAGTGAAAACGCTCATTTCCATCTGTAGTCCTTGACATAAAGACAGACATCATAAATAGACTGTAAGTACAAGTTAAAATACACAGTTCAGGGTACATTAATAACAGCAATCATAAAACTAAGGTTTTTTTTTTTTAAGGAAGCAAAAAAACAAAAAAAAAAAACAAGGACAGTCATCATGATTAAATTACAAAGTGCAATTTCAAGTACAGTACGGTGAATACAGGTGCCCATTACCTAAAAAACGGGAGGTCCACACTGCATGATGCATTCAATCTAACATGTTTCCGCTACGGTTTCCTTGTGGAGGTACATTAAATACACAGACCTCGTGTTTAGGAAATCTACATAAGATACACAGTAATGTTCAGAGTATTCAAAATAGTATAGATACATATGACTTTGCATAAAGTAAAAACCTAAAAAACGGGAGGTCCACACTGCACTGTGCTTAATGCATTCAGTCTAACAGGTTTCAGCTATGGTTTCCTTTGGGGGGACATTAAATACAACGAGCCTCACAATAAGAGCATTTATATAAAGTGCACAATATTGTTCAAGAGTATTGAAAATAGTATAAATGCTTATGACTTCACATAAAGTGCTCATATTGTAGACACAGCAGGTGCCCGTCAACTAAAAAGCGGGAGGTACACACTGCATAATGCATTCAATCTAACAAATTGATTTCATTTCATTTCATAACCTTTATTTAAACTCGGAGATATATTGAGGCGTAACCTCATTTACAATATAGCCGAGATGAAACACAAAACATATACAGTTAGGACAGAAGACAAGACATTTGAAACATACAAAAGCATAACAGAATACCGGAAGTTAAAGGTGACAATAAGGATAAATTGAAACATGAGTGTAGTTAAAAGCAGGAGCAGTTAGAGGTAAAATAAGATGTAGTTATGGTTTTAAATTGTCCTATTGATAAAAGTTTCAGATGATTTTGCAGAGTGTTTCAGGTTGTAGGTGCAACAGTAAGAGAAACTGTCTTTCCAAGTTCGGTGTTAGGGTGAGGGAAGCTGCAGTGTGAGCCGGTCTTTTGAGCGTGTGCGATAGAGACCTGCATTAAAAGATACTAGTGAGTAAGTAGTTAGTAATTACCGCTATAGTTTCCTTAACTACAACGAACCTCACAGTTAGAAAAATCTACATAGGCCGTTTACTTTTCACTTAATCAGTAGATAAGATTGTTTTGGACTCGACTGATAACGCGGGAGTTTTCTCAAACAGAAAACATTTGCAGTCTGTGTCTAACCGTGTGTGTGTGTGTGTGTGTGTGTGTGTGTGTGTGTGTTGAATGCAGGGTCCTCCTCGCTGAGCTGGAGCGGCATCAGGATGCGTGGCCGTTCCTCACGCCCGTCAACCTGAAATCGGTCCCCGGCTACAAGAAGGTCATCAAGAAACCGATGGACTTCTCCACCATACGTGAGAAGCTTGTGAGCAGCCAGTGAGTTCCCGTCGCCTCTTGTTTGTTCACCTCCGCTTTGCACAGAATATAAAGAATGTTTTTCAGGTGTTAGTTAAACCGAAGGGATCATGCACCGATCCAGCTCTTTCTCCAGTTCCCAATCCCCAAACACCGACACCTGATACTGATACGACGCCACAGGTCAATTAATAAACTCTACAGTGGGAAACAGTGAAGGCATCAGGCTTGACTTTAACTTTACTTTCCTAACTTTGTAAAAGGTGGTTGCTCACAAACATCGATGTACATTAGAAACAAAGTGGTAACTAATCTAGATTCTGTAATATTTGATTTGATTTGCATTTTAAGAAGTTTATATAGTGTTTATATAATACTAATAATAATGGATGCAGTTTTATTAAGTAACCCTTTAATTTACAGGCTGTTAATGACGTGATAATGTCAAGAAACAGCCAAGAATAACAATTAATTGCATCATAATGTTTAGAAATAGCCTAGAAATAACGGTCAATTTCATAGTAATGTCGAGAAATACAGCCAAGAAATAACGATTGATTGCGTAGATTAGAAACAGCCCAGAAATGTCGGTCAATTGCAAGACGACTTGGTGGAGAAACATTCTGGCCTTTCCCAGAAAATTGAAAAGCATGTGTAATCTTTTGCCTTTATGAAAAATTACTATGACATTACTATGAAATTGACCGTTATTTCTAGGCTATTTCTTGACATAATCACGTAATTAACAGCCTGTAAATTAAAGGGTTGCACAGTTTTCTTATTGGTTGAGACTGAGCACACTTGTTTTTGACCGTGTTTGCACGGGATTATTGTTTTTGAAAGCTTACTGCACAGTTTTTGTTTTTGTAACAGACAGAAAAGTAGTTTTTCAGTAGACGTTTTGAACGAAGAAGACGGACTGTGGAGTTTTATTTTGAAGCACAGGTCAGCTACATGCTCGGGCTCTACAGCTTTGGTGGGCACCTGCAGAAAATAGACAGAGCCAAACTGACAATTTAGTCAATATCTGGGCTGATAATTGATCGTAATATTAGATCGGTGCATCTCTACTAGTTAAAACACACTGTGTTTTCATATCAGCTGCGTTGTGAGTCCTTGCACTTTCTCATTTTGTTGTTGTTCTTTATTTTCTTTCAGGTATCAAAACCTGGAGACTTTCATCATTGACGTCAACCTGGTCTTTGATAACTGCGAAAAATTCAATGAAGACAATTCAGACATTGGTCGAGCCGGCCACAACATGAGGAAGTTCTTCGAGAAGCGCTGGACTGAGCTTCTGAAACAAACAAACTAAAAAGAAAAAAAAAAAAGTCTGTTCAAGTTTCTTCTCCCCATAAAACAAAAACAGCAACAAACATTCGACTTTTCATATCGGAGCACCAGGTTTTACGTTCGTTTTTATTTTCTGTTTTGTTTTTATTTTTGTTTTTTGAATTTCCTGATGGAGAATCTGGCTTTGCAGGATGGAAAGAAGAAAAAGAAGAAGAACACGAAGAATAAGAAGTCAAATCCTTAATAAGGAAAAAAAACCATGGTGTGCATGAGAGATGTCACCTTGGAAAATAATAAAAAAAAACAAAAAGTTATTACATAAGGTGCGCTGGATTTATAACAACAGGGATAAAAGCCCCAAAGAGTCCCAGAGAAATGGGGTGTCGTAGTGCAATACCATTCCCTGTCTCAGAACACTGCACTGAATGAATCCTCAACTGTCACTGATGTGTCTGCGCTAGTATACTTTCCACTACCTGTAAATAGTCTTTTGTTATTTAATCGTATTATAGTGAATGTATTTAATTTTGTAATAATTATTTATGAATCAAGGTCCACTTCATTTTCTATGAAAAGGAAGAATCATCCGAACTGCTTTGAATTTAACACAACAACAACAACCACAACATGAAAGAAAAAAAAAAAAAAAGGAATGTGTCTTTGTGTTGTAATTTTTTCTCCCAAATATCAAACAAACAAACAAACAAACAAACAAACAAAGCCAAGAAAAAAAAACTAAACATACAAAAAACAAACATAAAAAAAAAAAACCTGTTTACACTGTTCAGTGCTTTGGAGCATCAGAGGACTGTATTCATTTGTTCAAAAACTGTAAAACTGCATTTATTTACAGGAACAGCAGAGGAACAGTTAAAGACAATGGTGATTCATGTGTATATACTGTTTATTAATGTCAATATTATGTCTTGTTTGGAACGATGTGTAAAAATTGTTTAAGAATATTAAGATATTGTTTATGCCTTAGAATGATTGTAGCATTCTATTTTAGTGAACGTGATGAAAACATTATCATAAATATTGTTTGTACAGTATATACATATCCTCTGCAAACACTGTGGTATCCTTAATCTTGGTAGTGCCTACCCTTCCAACAGGGGCATGTAGGGGATGTTTTTTTTTTTTTTTTTAGTTTTCATTCTCTTATGACGACTTTATTTTTTTATATGATTTCAATCCAACAAAGGCCTCCAAAGTTGGACAGTGACACAGAAATCATTCCTCACCATAGCAGAAGAAAAAGAAGAAAAAAAGGAACAACAACGATGATGAGCATTCAAGTTTATGCTTCCACGACGCATTTTCCTCGTAATCTGCCACAATACAGAGGACCTAAGGCCATTTGTAACCACTGTGTTGAACCTTGCTGTGTGTTGTGGCCTGATGGAGGCAGCTAGATTTTTTTGTACCCAAGTCGAGAGTACTTGAAGTTACTTTATTTAAGATATTGTGGAATAAAAGTATCATTCTTTTGTAGGAGCTTTATTTTTCACTAGTGTGTGGCACGGACCTATTAAAAGGATGTTTTTCAACGTACACGACTGCAACTTGTTTTATTTCCCCGCTCTACTGTATCAGCTGCTTCTGCTGATCAGAGAGTCCATGTATGGATTGATCCCAAATAGGAATTGATGACGTCTTTCCTTCTCCAAAAGCAGAGCATATTAAGTTTTTGGTCATGAAGGACAAATGAAACCATTGACATTCATATTTGAGAGGCACAAACTAGAGAATATTATTAAATAAAAATGAAAAATAACCACAAACTGTTAGAGTTGTACATTATTTTATGGCATTTAACTAAACAGTTGACACAGTCTGATCAGTATGCTGATGAGGAGAATATATTGAATTGTGATAAAAAAAACAGATCAGATTTACCCCAGAAAAACATAAACAAAATGTACAGTTGAGCTACAATTCCTCAGGAGGAACATTTCAGGAATATTTTACAGTAACTCAATTAAAAGAAGGAGAAATAAAGCAGCAGCCTGGTGAGACTCAGGTCACAGTTCACACTGATCTGAATAAAGATTAATATAGAAATATTAATAAAGATGGTTTCGTTTGACTTTTAATGTACATTATCATTTCATGTGTCCGATTACTTTCGAATTATATTTAACTATGAAAAACTGAGTTTATTTCAAACAAAATTTTTATTTTATTTTTGTTTTATTTTGGAAATCTTAAACAAGAATGTCGGACTTCCGGTCTAAAAGTGAAACATTAAAACATTTAGATAACGTGGCGAGAAGTTGAAACGCCGTCACTAAAATCGCATAAAATGACTTTAAAAATACAAAAGAAAAATAAAATAAGATAAACAAATTAAAATAAAAAAAAAAAAATAATAAAATAAATAATAGGTGACGTAACCCTGATTACGTCACGGCCATCCGTCGGACCAGGAAGTAAACAAAGTGAAGTGAGCGACTGGACGAGGCGGAGGAGGAAACAGAAACAGACAGGTAGGAGGCAGAAACACGGCAGCACCGACACACAATTAACACGAAACCGTTCACAGACTTCACTTCGCTTCAGTCACCGACAGAGTTTTGTTGCTCGGTGTTTCTCTCAGTTTGTTTCCGCGGTGGTTGAACAAATGTCGGGCACCAAAACAAACAGGATGCTGAGCTGAGCGACTGATAGAGAATCAGAATCAGATAAGCTGCTGCTGCTGGACGAAGAGACAGACCAGGAAGGGTTTATTTAAACAAATATTATAGAATATAAAAGAAAAACAATTAAACAATCGAACTGTCCTGTTTGTTCCTTCCTGTTGGACTTGAATGAGTCGTGTGTCAGACACTCAGTCCAACCTGCTGTTGTGTTTATGGCAGCAGCTGATGATGATGATGATGATGATTGTCTTCATTATCTGTGATTGTGCAGAATGAGTTTATTGGTTTATATGCAGTGTTTTTGGTTGAGACAGGATATATTCTTTCCATGTTACATAGCCTACAGTGTCATGCAAATGTTTGTCCACCCCCCTGGTCCAAATATGAACAGTTCATCAAGTGGAACATGAAATTATCTCCAAAAGGTGTAAAGTTGCAGATGACACATCCCCTTTACATTTACATTTTAAACAGTGTATATATATATACATCTGTATTTTATTGCATTTTATCCTTGTTGTAATTAAAGCACTTTGTGATTTTATCTATGAATAGTGCTATATAAATTAAATTTACTTACTTACTCATTATATACATGTTCAAACTGACAGAAACGGAAAAGGTCCCTCAGCAAAGGTCTGAGCCCCCTGCGTAGTTTTTTTTTTTTTTAGTTAGTAGCTAGTAGCCCCCCCCTTTGGAAACTATCAAAGGTAAATAGTAAATATCTTGTCTGACACCTTGGTCAAAGTTCTCTGAGCTCCAGTCTCCTGGGTTTCCCTTTCTTTTGCTGCTGCTGCTTTGTTTCCCTTTTTCACTCTGAAACTGTAGAAAACTAAAATAATACACTGGTATTGATTTAAAATACTGATAAAAAGAGTGTTTCATGTTTAACTTTATGTATTTTGGAGATCATTTCATCTTCCTCTTGATGAACTGTTCACATTAACACACATTTGGAACTGGGGGGGCGCAAACTTTAACATGATGACACTGTATTAATATCCCCAAGGTTTTGTCAGATGTCTTATTGAAAACCAAAAGAAGTTTTTAATCACCACGCACATATGACAAAAAAACAGCTGCACATCTTTTAGCATTTTGTTTATAAACTCACAAAACCATTAATTGATCATCAAAATCGTTGTCAGTGAAGTCTGTGTTGATCATGCAGCCTAATTATTGCAGAGATTGTAGAGACCTAATGAGAGATTTTAATTTAGTTTTTCCATGTTTGAAACCCCAATATAAACATTTTATAATGTGAGTGTTTGAGCTTTTTCTGCTTGAGAAACATCTTTGATATTCTGTTGCATCAGAAAGTTTATGAGCTGTTAAATGTCGTTTCCATAAACATATTAATTAATCAGCTGGTTTGCTTCAGTTCTTCTGCTGTTTATTATTGTCGATCATCAGCATTAATGAGTCGATCCAACAGACGAAGGCTGTTAAAAACAAAACTGATGCTCATACGAGACGGTTCATCCTGTTTGATGTTTCATCTCAGATCCTTTGGTTGTGTCTAGGAAACAAATCAGAAAAGTTGCACCTGTATTTGTATTTCACAGCGATAACATCTTACATGATATTAACTAAATACTATTTGTACTGAACAGAAGAATTAACACAGAACAGAGGCTCAAATACAGAATAAAACCACTATCACCATGTAAACAATTAATAAACTATTGATAGGTCATAAAATATTACAGTATTTTAATGTATTGATGTTTTTCTTACACCTCTTTTTTGCATTGTTTCTTGCAATTTGTTTTCTCACAACTTTGGATTTGATTAAAGATCAACAGCTGTGAATGAATCAATGAGAGTTTTTTACACACATGAGAATATTTCCTAGGGGTGGGAGAAAAAATCGACTCACATGAATATCGCGATATCTTTTTGGACGATTTTTAAATCGATTTTTCTTTTAAAAAATCGATTTTTTTATTTTTTTTTTTTTTAATTTTTTTTGTTTGTTTGTTTGATTTTTTTTAATATTGTGCATTTGTTCGCCTTTTTTACATACAGAGAGTCCAGGTTTTGAAAAGGGTTTAAGTTCACTTTATAATGGAGTATGTTAATTTATAGGCTTCTACAGTATTTGTGTGCAGATAAATGTTAAAAATGCTAAAGACTAAAAATCGAGAGAATCGGCAATATCGTAGAATCGCAATTTAAATCGAATCGCCATCCAAAAAATCGTAGAAGAATCGAATCGGGAGAGAAGCGTATCGTCCCAGCCCTAATATTTGCATATTTTTGCTCCTCTTCCTGTTTATAATAATAATAATGTGTTTTTTCTCCTTCTCTCTCTCCCTGTGAACTGCGAGGAGCAGCTTCTCCAAATGACGTCTTTGATCTGCACGCTGCAGCACCACCGAGATGACGTCAACTGGTGCTGCTTCTCGGCCAAACATCTGGCCACGTGTTCGGGGGACAAAACGCTGCGTCTGTACGACGCCGGCGACTTCTCGGAGCTGCCCTTCTCTCCGCTGTCGGGCCACGGCTACGGCGTCCACTGCTGCTGCTTCAGCCCCTGCGGACAGTTCCTGGCCTCCTGCTCCACCGACGCCACCGTGGTCGTCTGGTCGACCGTCACCGGGGAGATCGAGGCCGTCATGGAGCACCCGGGCCGCGGCCCCGTCAGGGTCTGCGCTCTGTCCCCCGACTCCAAACACCTGGTCTCCGGAGCGTCGGACGGCACCGTGGCGCTGTGGGACTTCCCCTCCAAGCAGCTCGTCAGGTAAACACGGAAAGTTAGATTTAGTTAAGCTGCTGCTGATCAGATTATGTTAGAAGTACACTGCAAAAACTCAAAATCTTACCAAGAATATTTGTCTTATTTCTAGTCAAAATGTCATTTCTAGTCAAAACAAATCTCATTATACTTAAAATAAGACTCATCACATTAAAAAGCAGCTTGTTTTTAGACACTTTTTACTTCTTTCAAGCAGATTTTCACTTGAAATAATCTGATAGTGGAGCAAGTTTTTCTTCCTTATTACAAGCACAAAAAACTTGCTTTCACTGGCAGATTTTTCTACTTATTTCAAGTGAAAATTTGTTTGAAACAAGTGAAAATGATCTAAAAACAAGTTGATTTTTTAGGTGATGAGTCTTATTTTAAATGGAAAGAGATTAGTTTTGACCAGAAATGAGACATTTTGACAAGAAATAAGACAAATATTCTTGGGAAGATTTTGAGTTTTTGCAGTGTATCTTTAAAATATCATCACATTTTGTACATTTTCAGTATTTTCTAGAGAGAACATCTGTTGACAGACCTCCAGCAGTCAGTGCAAACATCTCTCCTCAACACACTGTTTGCATTTAAGTTCAAGTTTCAGGTTTATTTCATTTATACAGCACCTTAAAGCAAACAGTCTTTGCACCAAAGTGCTTCACAAACAAAACCATTACCCTTTATTGGGCAAAGAACCATACAGTATACAGTATATATATACGCCCTGTTCACCTAACCATTTTTAGACATCTGATATTGGTAAACTGTAACTGATTTGTAATTGAACTGTATTTTACTGTAAGATGTGCAGCAAGATACTGTAAAACATGTATAGGCTACAGTATGTAACTGTAAATAGCAAAGGATTATGGGAAAATATTTGGTCGTACTTTAATTCTTCCCCAATGTAAACCCAATAACAGTGAAGTATAAATGAAGCTAAACTAATTGAAAAAAGCACTTATATTGCAATACTATGATTGAACAATAGTATGAATACTGCAAATGAAAATCCAGTAATACTTTAATTGAAAAAAAGTTAATACTGTTAATGAATACAGTAAAAATACTGTGAATGAACATTATGTAAAAATACTGAAATTGTTTTACCCTAGAGAGGTTTTGCACTGAAGTGCTTTTTTGAAAACAAACATAAATTTATGCACAGACAGAGACAGGCATGAAGTAACAACAAGCAAAAGAAAGTTTAAATTTAAAACCCAAGTTTACACATTATTCATCCAGTTCTACCTGTTGTTGGACTGTGTGTGTGTGTGTGTGTGTGTGTGTGTGTGTGTGTGTGTGTGTGTGTGTGTGTGTGTGTGTGTGTGTGTGTGTGTGTGTGTGTGTGTGTGTGTGTGTGTGTGTGTGTGTGTGTGTGTGTGTGCGTGCGTGCGTGCGTGCGTGCGTGCGTGCGTGCGTGCGTGCGTGCGTGCGTGCGTGCGTGCGTGCGTGCGTGCGTGCGTGCGTGCGTGCGTGCGTGCGTGCGTGCGTGTGTGTGTGTCCAGGAGCGGCGAGGTGACCGACACCAGCGTGGTGGCGTGCTCCTTCAGCCCGTGCAGCCAGATGTTCGTGAGCGGCTCCAGCTACGGAGACCTGCGTCTGTGGGACCTGAACATGAACCAGCTGCACGCGGAGAAGAACGTCCACGACCTGGGGGTCACCTGCTGCAGCTTCGCCCCCGGGGTCCTCACTGGTGAGACACACACACACACACACACACACACACACACACACACACACACACACACACACACACACACACACACACAGAGGAATGAAGAATGAAAACCTTAAAACTTGGAGTGTAGATACT
Source organism: Trachurus japonicus (assembly GCF_045865225.1). Taxonomy (NCBI): domain Eukaryota; kingdom Metazoa; phylum Chordata; class Actinopteri; order Carangiformes; family Carangidae; genus Trachurus; species Trachurus japonicus. The sequence continues at coordinate 4,454,181 of NC_140909.1, forward strand.
TAAAGGGAAGTACTCCTGAGTCCATGACCAGCAGATAGGCACCATCCTTTCCACTGTGCGTGCAGTAACCATGGAGATAGAGCCGTATCGCCGTAATTAGCTTAGCTCAAACACTGGAAGTGTATGGGTAGTGTTAGCCTGCATCCACCTAAAGTCATCAGAGAAACTCTTCAGCAACTCTAAAGGGAAACCGGCGGGCCGATCTTCGTCTCAGAGCTACAAAACTCTCCGGTAAGGCATCTTGAGCGGTCAAATGCCGCTAACGGGACGAGATCGGTCAAAACGGAGGGTTCAAGCAAAGACGCTTTATTTTGGTTCAAGCTAGCTACATCGAGGGTAGGTTAGCTTCCTGTTTCAAAGTAAAAGCACAAATTCTATCGTCATGGTTTTCTGTATGTAAAGGGCAACGGGTGTTTTATTTTGTGAAAGTAACCGGAAGTGCATTGGTCACAACGGCTAGCTTGAGTAGCGCCGAATTCGTCCGAACAAAATTGTAAACAGCTGGTATTTAGACAAATTAACAACACACTGCTGATCTAAACGGCTACTTTCTCACCTAAACATGTTTGAAATGTTGATAAAGTGATATATTTACAGAGTTTAGAGCTAAAATGAAATCAGCTTCTGACTGCTGATTTCAGCTCGGGTAGCAGGCAGGCTAACACTACCCATACACTTCCAGTGTTTGAGCTAAGCTAATTAGTGACTTTAGGTGGAGGCAGGCTAACACTACCCATACACTTCCAGTGTTTGAGCTAAGCTAATTCGCGACTTTAGGTGGAGGCAGGCTAACACTACCCATACACTTCCAGTGTTTGAGCTAAGCTAATTACGGGCGATACGGCTCTATCTCCATGGTTACTGCACGCACAGTGGAAAGGATGGTGTCTATCTGCTGGTCATGGACTCAGAAGTGAGGCAAGACACGAAAAAAAATGTTGGAATATCCCTTTAAAGTAAAACTGCTTCACATCTTATTATCAGAAAGTTCAACAGAGATTTACACAGAGGCTCAATGATGCTGGAAATATTCAGATAATTAAAATCTCTACATTACCAATATAAGTTTTGTACAGTATTCGAAAACTTACTTTAGTGAAATTACAGACGTGTTGTCAACAAAATGTACTAAAAGCATTAAAAGTCGTTCCCTGTCAATGTTACATCAGATTAATAACTGACAACTGCATCCATTAAACGTTTAGCGTGTTACTGTTGTTGCTGCTTCATAATCACATGGTTTAATTGAGCTCCACAAGTTAAACGTGAAGGTTTTCTCTTTTCTTGTGATGTATTTAGATGATTCTACCAATTTCAATCTCAAACCGTTATTTAAATGAAACAGTTTTAGATGATTAAAGGAAAAATCTTAAAAGCAGCAGCTCACAGATGTCTCAAGACAAAACTAGGCGTCATAATCTGTTAGATTATAGATTATCATTATTATAGGGTGTCATGAAACAGAAACACCCAAGTAAAGTACAAGTACCTCAACATTTTATATATGAACAGGACCTCACAAATTAAACATTAACAACAACAGGAAATATAAAGTACAATGACAGTACAGTATATTGTGACCAATAAACTCACATTAAGAGTGAATAATTTAAGATGAAATGCAAATATTAAACTATATAATTAAGAAAAATTTGAACACAGTTTGTGCTTCTCTTTGCATCAGTCAGTGTTTTGTTTATTAGTTTGTGTGTCTGTGTCTCAGGCGGTGATGTGGTGCAGTTTCGTCTGGCGTCGTGTGGACAGGACAGTCTCCTGAAGGTCTGGACCATCAACAAGTTCACATCTGGAGGTACAGAGACTTTACAGACTTCCTCATTCTGCACAAACAGTAGTTAGTAGTTATCTAGACTAGAGACACGTCTGAGTCTGACACGTGTTTTAATATAATAACACGGTGATGTGGTATTTTACCACAAGGACATGAAGGAAAAAAGGTTGTTACATGTGCAGCAGGTGAAATGTTTTTTTACTTTTACATTTTTAAATCAGCTTCTTTATGCTTTTCTTATTATTATTTTCCTTTGGTTTTTGTGAATTTCTCATACCTAGAATATCTAATCTAAAATCAGTCCGACCTGCTTCAAGTTCACCTGCTCATTTGGACTGCTCTTGTTGTGAATATTTGTCTCGTTTGTGTGTTTAACATCAGCTGTTTCTCTCCTTTCTTGTAGTTTATAAGATGCAGCTCCTGCACACGTTCACCGGTCAGTCGGCGCCGGTCCTCTCCTGCGCCTTCTCCTCAGACGGACAGCTGCTCATGTCGGGGTGAGAGATCAAGTTTAAGAAAGTGTAAAGAAAAGAGGTTTTTCATCTTTTAGCCTCTGTACGATTTACCTGGTTTAAAGATCACCATCATATTGGATCAAACATTAATGTGCAGAGTAGTTAATCCATCACAATGATCATTTACTCCACTTTACTTGCTGTTGAAGTCATTTTTAATAATAGTAATAAGAAGAATAATGTGTGATAATGTTAATTTGAAGAGTTTGGTTATGATAGTTGTGACTCCCTGAGCTGATACAGTTCAGTCAAAGTCCTGGTCGCTCCTCAGAAAATGGTGCAAAGGTTCATAGTTTTACAGCGACGTCATAAAATATCAGACACTGAAGAGACTGATTGAGACTTTTTGATATTTTGCATGGTTGATTTTTCAAAACAGCAAGATGAATATATAGGAAACATGATGGAAAAAATCGAGTTTAAACTAAAAATCTAAAAAAACTAAAAACAAATTACATATCTCGGATTTCTAACCAAGGGAACAAGACGTTGCTATAGTTTTGATCCACGTATTAAATGTATATTTCACATCACATTTCTCTCTTCTTTGATATAAAATGGATGAGTATCTCTGTCTTGATCTATTTAGGATCAAGAGCCTGTGATGTAAAATATAGATTGTTTGCCTGGACACAGAAGTAGGCCACCTCTGACACAGATCTGAGGCTGCAGTACCGGGCCGCGGCCACTGGGGGGAGACACAGGTCGCTTTATTCCTCACTGAGCGACAGCAGCAGAGATGGAAAAAAAAAATATATATATATTAATGACAAAGCTGCAATTTAATGTTTTTATTTCCTTCAGCTCTGTGGACAAAACTGTGACAATTTACGATGCCGTGAGTATCAAGTTGTAGTTTTTATTATGAACTTAAAACTCTTCAGAACGTTTAACTTTTTTGTTTTTTAACACATTTTGTTTATTTTGCAGAAAAATGCAGTTTTGCTTTACACACTGAAGCAGCACGACAGGTAAATATTCACTTCTGTTCATGTGTTTTTATTTTATCACTGTGTGAAAACATTCTCACCCTAACAAACTGAATATTATTTGCACCTTTAAAAATATCTTTTATTGACATTTTGTGTCTGAAAGAATGAGAGATCTTCAGTATTTTAACAACTTGTTCACACAAAAGTAGTGATTTGTTTTTCTGGTAAATCGAATCAACAGCATGAGTTTCAAAAACCTCTGTGATTTGAAAGATAATAAGTATTATGAAGCAGTTTGAATGGGGAAAAAAAAAGATAATTACTCTTGCAGTTTTGATTTATTCAGTCAATTTTGGCTTGTTTACACTTCACCACTTGATGTTTGTGCAGAATTGACAAAAGAGTCTTTTCATGCAGTTTCTCTCCTGCTTCTTCTGTTTAGAAATATAAAAGTTCAGTCTCAGTTTAAAAACCATTCATTGGAGGAAAATCCACTTTTCAAAGTTAATACTTAAAAAACATTATATTAAGTACTTATTTCTCATTTTATGGACTTTTTCTGTTAAATTCAACAGAAAACTGGATGTTTTTTCAGTCTAGTTTGTGTCTCCACAGTGACACATTATGTTTTTTAGTCTCCTGAACCGAGTATCTGAGTAATGTTTCAAAGGTCGAAATCACTGGCGACTCACAAAACGTGTTTTTTCTCATAACTCACCATCTCATACACTACTTATTATGACACACAATTAAACGCTAATATCTGTAAAAGGATAAAATGATGATGTTTTCAAGCCGCAATGTTCATCGCAATGTTCTGCAAAAACCTTTTGGTCATTATTCGGTGCTGTAACTCAGGAAGAGGAGCTGAGGAAGAACATGTTTCCTGGTTTGTTTTGTGTTTTTTTTTACTTCTGATATAAGGAATTATTATGGGATATAAAACAAGCCATGAAGGTAAATGAGCCTCAGTCACAACAACAGGAAGTCAGTGGTAGGAAAGACACTGGAGACGGTATCACAAACACACTCTGATGATCTGTGGTCACAAAACATTCAACCTGCTTTTATAGGAAAAAGGTGGAACAGCTCTCACCACACACACACACACACACACACACACACACATATATATATATACACACATACGATCACACTTACCAGCTATTTATACGTCCATCCAGCCACCTGTGATTGAAAGGCAGCGGCTCAGTTCCTTTCAGTCAAGCGAATGAAAGTCATTTTTGGGGGAAAATCACAAAGTGAAGTGGGAGAAGACGAGCGACGAGCGACAGGAGGTTTTTTTTTTTTTTGCAGAAAGTGGATAAACGCAGCAGGAGTGAGTGAATGAGAAAACCACTCGACAGAATGACTCCAGGAAGCTCATTTGATTTCAGACGGAGTGATAATATGAAGGTGTGACAGGATCAGGAGGGGGCTCAGCTTCTCTCAGTTCCTACTCAGAGTTTATAGAAACATTGTTTGAAGCCAAGAAGCTTTTGTGGATCAACATTTCTGAGCGATCCAGCTCCGGCTTTAGACAGATTGTCCTCATTAACGTTGCCTTGACTTCCCTGAATCCACCGGAAAATCAGTTTTAATCCTTATTTAGATCTCAGAGCAGCTTGTCTTTCTCTTTCTGCTGCAGTGAACTGACCCTGTGATGGAGAACGACTCCGTCGCTGCTGCAGTTTCAGGCCTTTTAACCCTTCAACGGCTGAAGTGCAGCCTCTGACTCTCAGGTCCTTTAAATAAGATGCTGCAAAGATCCAGATTAAGATTTAGGACAGTCAGTGTGAGCGCTGAGCACGGAGCTGCATCATCACACAGTCACAGTTTTGTTTTATGAGCTGTTTTTTAGTGTTGTGGTCAAGACGAGGCCACATAATAATGCTCATAATAACTCATGTGTCTTGATATTTACATTATTCCTCCTCAGCTAAAAAAGAAAAGATGATTTGATCTAAAATCTAAACCATATTTAATGTAAAAAAAAGTTTGTATTGAACGGAAGAACACAGCACAGAACCTGCTTAAGTCTCCTCCCACTGGTGACACCAAGTTGTTCAGATGGTTACACAAGCAGAGACTTTAGTACAACTATTTGAATTATCTGTGAATTATATCACAGAAACCAAAGTGAGAGAGACCAGAGTCCAGTTCGACTGAGACCGAGACAAAACCAAGACCTTGAAAACACTAAACTACTGTTTTTAACACAATAGTTTTACATGTTTTGATTCATATATTCACACTAAGCTGTTTGCCTTTGACTGGTTAATCTCAGGTTCAGTTTACCTTATCGTACCTGTACAGTAGTTAAACTTCTTGTGCAGTAAAAAGCGTCATGCATCCACAGTAGATAAAACATTTAAAACAGTTAAGACAATTAAAAGTGATAAGTTCTTATCAAGATGCTAAAATACCCAAATACCCAATAAAAACAGATAATAAAAAACAAAACATAATAAATAATAAATAAGCAGTCAACTCAATGTGCTTTACAATAGTTAAACAATTATAATACGATGCAATAATAGTGCAAACAATTACAGAAAAATGTTGTTGTTGCACATGAACATGAACACGACCACTAGCAGCTCTGTGATGTTTCTCTCTGTCGTGGGCTGCAGGTACGTGACGGCCTGCTGCTTCTCTCCCACGTCGCCGCTCATCGCCACGGGATCGATGGACAAGACGGTGAACATCTGGAGGCTGGAGGACGGAGGCAGCGGCCACGGTGGCAGAACACAAACTCACTCAGATACACTAATGTTTATACCACGTAATCACACCCGTTGTGTTTTCTAATCTGTTGTTTTTTTTCTCTCTCTTCTGCTGCTGCACCTGGTGTCCAACGCACAGACGGGAAGTCGCTGCCTGGTTAGTTTTCTCTTTTCTTTTCTTTTTTTACTTATTTAAATGAAAATCTCTTTAAGATGTTGTATATACACTGCAAAAACTCAAAATGTTACCAAAACTGTGTATTTGATGAGTTTGTTGAGGGAAACCAAGAAATCCCATTAGCCAGCAGCTTGAAGCTCTGCTCCGCCGTTCTAAAAATAGCTTGCACCGACAATTAAAGGTAACAAACCTACTGCTATGACTATAGGAATTATGGCAATGGGCCAATTTGCCAAAATGTTGAACTATCCCTTTAAAATAAGACTCGTTGCATTAAAAAGCAGCTTGTTTTTAGACACTTTCTACTTCTTTCAAGCAGATTTTCACTTGAAATAAGTAGAAGAATCTGATAGTGGAGCAAGTTTTTCTTTCTTATTGCAAGCACAAAAATTAATCTTAAAAAAAAAAGTAAATTTTTAGGTGGTGAGTCTTATTTTAAGAGGAAAGAGATTAGTTTTGACTAGAAATTAGACAAATATTCTTGGAAAGATTTTGAGTTTTTGCAGTGTATATATTTAGAGATGTACAGTACACGTCTATATTCTGGTAAATGTGACCAGTGTCAGTATGTAGAGTATGTTTATTTTATTTGATATGGACATTACAAATACAGTGGACAGACCAGATGCTTTGCTTGGTTGTGCTAATTTTCAACACCAGTCCATAATAGGCGGCTATTCTAAAAACACAGAGCATATTATCAACAGTATGAGATAAAACAGTGAAGTGAGGAAGAGGCAGCAGCTTCTTGTATCTTGTGATGTTGCAGAATGTGTTTGATCTTGTTTGTGAACGATGCAGGTGTTGTGATCGTGACCTCACTCACTCTGCAGGTTTGCTCAGAGATTGCATTGAATTGCTCATGTTACAGTTACAGTCGCTGTCACTGTGTTTCTGTGCGTTTCAGAGGAGTCGGCTCTGACAGCAAGAAACGGTAGGAAACTGATAGAAAACTGTGTGTGCATGTTTCAATCATTTTTTTGGTTGATCCATTTAGATCAGGGGTGTCAAACTCAAATACGCCGCGGGCCAGAATTTAAAAAAATGGTACAAGTCGAGGGCCACATGGTTGTTTATTGAGAACTTACTGAAATGACCTTTTTGCACATATTGAACCTAAAACTAATAAAGCTTGTAAGTTATTGCATATAAAACAACAATAATCATTAAATAAATTAAATTTAAAAAACAATCAGTTGCATTCATTTCTAATGGCTCTATCTGCAGCTTTCCATATACAGTAGTCATTTCTAATTACGTAGGGATGCACATGATTAACCATTAACCAATATCAACATACCGGCGGGCCATAATTAGATATTATCATGCGGGCCAAAGATAATTGGACATAATTGACCCTTCGCCAACTCCTCCCACAAACGGCTATTGTCCAATCCTACGTTAGCAACCGTAACTATAGGCCTGGCAAGCTTTTGGCAGTGAGTCATTACGTTTGCTTTTGTGGACGCATTTTGAGACTAGGACGAAAAACATTTGTTTGTAGAGAAGGATGTTGTTGTTGCTGCTGCTACTACGGCGGTGGCGGCAGCAGCAGCAATATAGAGATGTTCAGATACGAGCTGACTTTTTTTTCGACTTGAGCAAGTGTAAATATGGGGATAACCATATGTTCACCTCCGAAATGACAGCTGGGCTTTTAGGGCTTTCACCTGGGCTTTTAGGGCTTTTACCTGGGCTTTTAGGCGAGGGATCCTCCAGGCAGGGACTGCTTTCACTGACTGATACAGCGGTGGGAGAAAAAAAACAGCAGCCAAAGCTGTATGTGGTTCACAATCGCCCAAAAACTTGCAGTTTGACAACGTTTCATGACCAGTGAGATGAGCTAAGTCTTGGTGGGTTGATAGACGGTGAAATGACCAGCCCTTACTGCTGCTCTGTACATTGTCCAGTCTTGTCGTTGAACAGATGTTTTATCCTCCTGCGCGAGTCACGTCACTGAAAACTATGAATGATCTTTGTGACTTCTTCTCTCTATTATCTCAGAACAGTTTATCCAGAAATTTGCTGATATTTCCTTTGAAATCGATACCAAATATTGCCAGGAGCATGGCTGGGAGTGAAAGCTTGCCCGGCGTAGCAACAGTAACCAAGGGGGCGGGGCTTACGCGAAGGGTCAATTAAGCACTCGCGGGCCACATAAAATGACATGGCGGACCACATTTGGCCCGCGGGCCTTGAGTTTGACACATGTGATTTAGATCAAGTCCATGTTGAGTCTCTTATTTCTAAAGAGCTCTGTGCAGTTTCTCCGAGTCTGTGAGTGAAAGTCTCGATGACGCTGGTCGACATCGTTACACATGGTGCTGCTCCTTGATCAATAATCAGCAGCAGCGGGGTTTGCACCTTTCTCTCTCCCTCTTCTCTCTTCTCTCTCTCTCTGTGTCTTTATTACTCGACTGACTCACCGCCGCCCCAGGGAGAGCCTCGGCGGGCCGCCTGCAGCTGCTGGTGGCCGATTGGTCGGAGGAGGACGTGTCGGAGTGGCTGGCGGAGGAAGGCCTCGAGCGGCTGGTCGACAAGTTCAGGGCCAACAACATAGACGGGACGGAGCTGCTCGGCCTCACCAAGGAAACGCTGGCGTCAGAGCTGCTCATAGGTGAGGGAGGAGGAGGGGACGAGCATCACACACACACACACACACACACAGAAACACACACTCCATCAGTCCCTCCTCCTATTGTCCAGGATGTAAAAGTATAGAGAGTCTTATTCTCAGTCTTGTGTGAGTATTACACACTCTGCTCTTGTGAGATTGAACGTGGACGTGTGGATTATTAGGGATTTTTCTACCTATTACATGGATCAAACGTGGCCCATTAAATCACAGAGAGCGTGTGTGTGTGTGTGTGTGTGTGTGTGTGTGTGAATGGTGATGGAGGTTTTATACTCTCAGCGAGATTACATAATAATTAGAATTAGTCTGCACTGGAAGAAGCTATCAACTCAACTTAAAGGGATAGACATTTTGGCAAATTGGCCCATTGCCATAATCCCTATAGTCATAGCAGTAGGTTCGTTACCTTTAATTGTCGGTGCAAGCTGTTTTTAGAACGGTGGAGCAGAGCCGTGAGCTGCTCAGAGCTACGCTACGGGGCTAATGGGATTTCTTGGTTATCAAACTCATCAAATACACAATCCAACAACTCCACAACGCTCTGGTGGACAAGTTGTGAGCTGCACATTCACCACGCTATGAGATAATAACACAACGTTACCACACAGAGTTGTTGTAGAGGGAAATTCATGCAAAACCGCTGATGCGCGTTGCCTTCAGGGACAGTTTTTCATCAACAGTCTCTGTATTTCCCTCTAAAACAACTCTGTGTGGTAACGTTGTGTTATTATCTCATAGCGTGGTGAATGTGCAGCTCACAACTTGTCCACCAGAGCGTTGTGGAGTTGTTGGATTGTGTATTTGATGAGTTTGATGATGAGGGAAACCAAGAAATCCCATAATGAGCCTCCGTAGCGTAGCTCTGAGCAGCTCACGGCTCTGCTCCACCGTTCTAAAAACAGCTTGCACCGACAATTAAAGGTAACAAACCTACTGCTATGACTATAGGGATTATGGCAATGGGCCAATATGCCAAAATGTTGAACTATCCCTTTAAGGGCTTAAGTGTTTCTGTCTTAAAAAAAAAGAAAAACATGTTTCCTTTAAGATGTGAAGTGGATTTACACCTGCAGATGAAGCCTCCGGGTCGTGTCTTGTCATTTCTGTCTGAAGTTCTGAACCACAGGGGTAAAAAGAAAAAGAAAAAGAAAAAAGTGAGAGTGTCGTTTTGTCGCTGCTCATGTCAGTGTAGCAGCTCCGTCGTCATGGAGCCGTCTCCATCCCACAAGTCACTGCTGTCAATCCAACTCCTCGTCGGTTTACAGCAGCGACTTGTTAGAAAACAGAGAGAGAGAACAACAGGAGCGTGTTCCTCAGAGGTGGGAGGGAAATCAATAAATGTGTTTTTAAAGAAGCTGCATAATAAAAACCAAACAGACTGAACCAGGTCTGCAAAAGCTCTCATATCCAGTTGCATGTTGCATGTTTTGATAATTACTTTCTTATTTGCAAAACAAAATTATAGGTTATAAAAAAAGCTAAGATGCAGTCCTGGACTTCTAACTTTGCGGCGGACAGACAGCAGCTCCCCGCCATGTTCACGCTCACCCACGCTCACAAATTTTCCCGTCCAAGAGTGAAAAAGTGCTAAATGCTCCAATAGCCGACGGCTCGAAGCCTCGACATTGATCTTATTTATACCAGTGTCAGTTCAGATTGTTCCTCCTGAGACCCAGGAGGCTTAAAGCCCCAGTGTGTAACTTATTTGGCTTTTTATGATCAAAAATCAAACCTGTCTTTCATAAATGCGTATTTGACTGAAGGTGAATCACAGCTGCATCCAGATGAAAGCTTTCTGGTTCCTTAGAATGAGTTGTTACAAGTCGTTAGAAATACATAAGTGGGCGACGCACCGAACCGAGGCAGCCATGTTGCATCGTGACCGTAGGTAACCACGGAAACGGCCTGTTAAAACTGTCACCACTGTGTAGTGTGAGGAAGGACGGAGGCACCGGTGTTGCATTCAGGTGCAGTCAGGCAGACGGCCGTCGGCAAACCAACCGGATGTCATTTTACTCCACCAGAGAAAGACGGTAAAACAATACCACATCACCATGACAACGTGTTGTCAGGCCTGTATTGTTTTGCCTCGTGCTGTCGGACCACTTGTTTACATAGACGCTTGTTTATCCTGTTACATGCAGCGTCTGTTGTCTGTCTGACGTCTGCCCCATTTCACGTGAATGCAACATCCAGAATACGTTCCGATATGCAACCGCACCGCTAGATGGGGGGAATTCCTACGTAATATACCTTTAAAGCAGAAGTCAGGTGAATGTTTGTGTTAATCTAAGTCTTAAATAGTTGTATCTTCCGACAGCAATCACTTCTATAGAGTGTTTGGTCTGAAACACGGGTCTGTCAGTCACTCTGCTCTGCTCTGAGCCCAGGAGAAAACTTTCCTTGTATCCTACAACCTTTATCCAATGAGGAGAGAGAACGGCATAAAGGGGCAGTCCTCTCTGTGTGTGCAGCCAAGGGATGCGCCTGAATGTGGTGACGTAGGGACGAGGACCAATAGATCCATGACGAGGGCGGGGGCTGCTAACTCCATCTGCTGACAGGAAGTTAGACAAAACCACCGGATCACTTACTCCTGCTTTAATGGGGCTGTTATTTATCCTCCTCCTCCTCCCTCTTCTTTTTTATTTTTTCTGTGTGTTTAGAGTCCGTCGGCCTTCGCAACAAACTCCTGAGGAAGGTGGAGGAGCTGCGGAGCGAGTCGGCCTGCTCAGGTGTTCCCGATGAGTTCCTGTGTCCAATCACCAGAGAGCTGATGAGGGAGCCGGTCATCGCTGCTGGTGAGAGACGATCAGACTCTGTTCACTCTGTTGTCATTTATATATAACAAAGATACTCTATTTAGTATTTACCAAGATACCCCATGAGAGGCTGCTCCAGTGATAGAAATGGTTTCACTTCCTGTCTCTCTAAATGGGCGTGGCCAACCGTCACCACCTCGTCTGTGAACGTGTGTGTGGATTTATACAATTTGTAGGTAGATGAAAGTGAGATATTTATATTTTCTCATGATAACATTAAAAATTTACACTACTTACAGTCATATTTAGCATGACGAAAATGATTTAAATTGTTTTCACGGGAGTTCGCGGCCGTTTGTTTGACGTTGCCTAGGAGATCCGTGCCAAATCTCGCGAGACTGTGTCGTAGAGACAGAGACAAGTTGTGAACAAAGTGGATTTTCTCCTGATGTGTCCGTCTGAAAATTGCCATTTTCGTCTCTAAATGTTCAGAAGAGATGTGGCTTGTGAAAAATGAGTTCAAAATTTACTTCAGTGACTGTGGGGAGAAAGGATCGACCATAATCTGTGTTCACGTTCAATTTTCCCATTGGAGTCAATACACTCAAGGCTGCCTCTAGTCTCCTAAAAAGGCCGTGCAGAAACCCACGTGACATGTATATACAGGAAGTTGACTCGTCATGGGGGGTCTTGGTTCATAAACCGTCTTTATATATAAACACATATTGATCAGTCAGTGTGTGTGTGTGTGTGTGTGTGTGTGTGTGTGTGTTTTCACTTCTTCTCCACAGACGGCTACTCGTACGAGCGCGAGGCCATCGAGGGCTGGATCAACACCAAGAACCGCTCCAGCCCCATGACCAACCTCCCTCTGCTGACGACGCTCCTCACCCCCAACCACACGCTGAAGATGGCCATCGGCCGCTGGAAGACCACACACTAGTGCTGGAGCACATCTGGGCTGCAGATGTGTTTGAGATAACTCAGAAACAGAAACCCTGACCACACTGCTGCTCACAGCTGTGCAGGTTCACAGATTCGGTTTCACCTGGTTTTTGGGTTTTTTTTTTCTGCAGTGAGATTCGTTCATAAAGCTGCATTAGGCAACGTTTATGAGTGCTTTGTTTAAATCAACACTGTTTGATTATTTCACCTTGAAATGACTGATTTATGAATGATTTTGACACTTCAATGACTTAAATCAAAAAGAATGGACACAGCGCCTCCTGCTGGCCTGCTCCTATCTCTCACTTCATGTCAATACATAAATGAAAGATCGTATACATTCACTGAAGGAATACAAAATGCTGATTTTTTTCGCTAGGAATGTTATCAAAACGCACTTTAATCTTAAAATGCCGCATTTTCCACCACGAATGGAAGATATTTTTCACTGCCGGGAATTGCGCATGCGCACTGGTCGCTCGTGTCACTGGATATTCAGCATAATAATAAATAATAATGCGTGAAAATCTGTACATAATCCAGGACTGGATTTTACTGGTTGGAGGAAAGACACAGGGTGAAGACACTGGACTCAACATCTGGATGCTGGACCCCGAAAGTAACGTCCTTGTTACCTCGGCACAAAAAAGTAAATTATACTCCACAGCTGCAGGGGGAAGCAGAGAGTGAAAAAAGAAATAAAACGGTTCTGATACGACACCTGTGCACCTGGAACAATTACTGAAGTTCATAAAGGAAAAAAGTAAAAGTGCATTAACTTTATAAGAATTTCATTTTACCCAAAAAAGAAAAAAAAAAAAGAAAGGTGCTCAGATGCATGCAAAGAGAAAGAAATTTGCAATGATTCAAAAAAAAGGAAAAAGGTCTTTTGTTTTCTGCATGTTTTTAAAATTATTTATGACATTTTATTGACTGAATAACCAAAAACACATGGAGCTGTAAGTGTCTCTAACACTAATAACTCCCTCGCTTGACTGAGAAACTTTACTTAATGCAGCTTTAACTGAACATGAGCGGCGCTGACTGGTCGTCTTAATGAAATAACAAAACACTCTTTGCACTGTCAGTAGTTTCATACACTTGTGTTCTGTAGATCGACTTTATAATTATAAATACTAAAGGGATAAAGTTTAATGTTTACTTTCCTCTGTGCAAAAATAACATTCACTAACATCATAACATTCTTTTCTTTTTGCAATTTTCAGAAATGTGCAAAGCTCATATTACCATTCAAGCAAGTTTATTGTGGTGGCTTTAATAAAGTTAAACTGTCGCTCTGAAGCTTCTGCAACATTATACTGCGAATAAAGAAGAAAATGTAGAAAATGTCGTCCTCCATTCATGTTTTATTTCTACCACAGTGACCATGTGGTAACAAATCTGTGATCCATAGTATGACTTTAAAAGGTAAACGAACAGCAGCATGAAAAGTCTCTGAAAAGTTTCTAACCGTCGTCGACTCCTGTAAACTCTCTGAAACGTCTGAGTCTGAATAAACCAATAAACACTCCATATGAATAAGTTCTCTGCTATGCAAAAATAAATAACATATATATACTGTGAGTATTGAAGCAATCAAGTCAATATTAGGTTATGATGAGAAGTTTCCAACGTTGTCATTGTATACAGGGCTTTTTTTTTTCTTCTTTTTTTTATCAAATGTACCAAGAAAAAGGATCTGAAGGACAGAAAGTTTCTCTGAAGCCTGTAACGCTGACAGATAACCACTTACAGGGAAATATATATATATAATCTGCAAATATAGTGTACACCGTACAAATATAAATGTTTTTTAAAAGACACTTGACGATAGAAATGGTCATATATCCTGCAACTAACAGCATGAGGTTTTGTATATTCGTGCACAAAGCTTTCTCTTCTATATTTGATATAATAAATTAAAAGTTGAGACAATATACTACTTTTTTTTCTCTTTTCTTATTAAATCATCCCTACTTAAGGTATGTCTGGTTTTCTTGAGTAACACTAGTGTAGCTGTAGACATGTAAGCAAAAAAGCGTCGTTAGCCTGAGTTGAACACTGGTTCTAGATTGTAAATGCAGTGCAGCAGCAATAACTTCTACAAAACAGGCTCAGGGAAGGGAGCTGTTCTCAGACCAGCTCCCCTGCTACCTTAAAGGGATAAGCTCAACATTTTGGCAAATTCTCCTATCGCCATAATCCCTATAGTCATAGCAGTAGGTTCATTAGCTTTAATGATCGGTGCATGTTGTTTTGAGATCGGCGGGGCAGAGCCGTGAGCTGCTCAGTGAACACAATGGAGGTGAACGGTACAGTTTCCCCTGTCCTTCATCAAACTCATCAAATACACAATCCAACAACTCCACAATGCTCTGGTGGACAAGTTGTGAGCTGCACATTCACCACGCTATGAGATAATCATGTAACATTGTGAGACAAGAGTTGTTTTAGAGGCAAATGCAGCCGGAACTACATTCCAGACACGGCTGCTGGGCGGAGGGATTTCAAAAGCACAAGACGTTCTGATAATGTGTCGTAATGTTACATAATTATTAGGCTTGTTATTGACGATCGTCAATGTTTTTTTTCTTGGTGATGTTTGATTGGCCAGAGCGTTGTTACTGGAAGAGACGCGAGCGCTAATTTTAAAAACACACCGGCAACAGCGCCCACTGATCTGTACTGAGGCTGTTGTTGTTCTGACACACGAGTTGATTGACTGCTGTGTGGAAAACCACACTGTGGTCTGTGATCACGGTGCAGACGAGTGAGTTTGGAGCTGACGCTGAAGAGGAACTGTGAAGAACTCACTTGTAATGGAAAAGGACCTAAACCGAGCCGAGTCGAGTAGAGCTGTAACTGTGTAGTGGAGAAGGGGCAACACACATGCTATGCTGCACACACATCGGCGATCTCCCAGGGGAGCGATTAGGGCGATATGAAAATGTCAACAGGGCCCAACTCTAATAATTCTACATGATTATCTCATAGTGTGGTGAATGTGCAGGTCACAACTTGTCCACCAGAGCGTTGTGGAGTTGTTGGATTGTGTATTTGATGAGTTTGATGAGGGACAGGGGACTTCGTAGCGTAGCTCTGAGCAGCTCACGTCTCTGCCCCGCCGATCTCAAAACAACATGCACCGATAATCAAAGGTGATGATGAACCTACTGCTATGACTATAGGGGTTATTTATGGTGATAGGAGGATTTGCCAAAATGTTGAACTATCCTTTTAATGTGGGACAATGTTTGTTGGAAACAGCCGTCTGT
This sequence comes from Trachurus japonicus, assembly GCF_045865225.1. Lineage (NCBI taxonomy): Eukaryota > Metazoa > Chordata > Actinopteri > Carangiformes > Carangidae > Trachurus > Trachurus japonicus. The sequence goes on from NC_140909.1 coordinate 4,469,938, forward strand.
GCTTTTCTTAAATAAACTTATAACTCAGACGTTGGATTCTATAAAGGAGCGTTTGGGTTTGATGGGCGCCATGTGCAGCGCCGGGTTGTCCCTGGTGAGGCTGGCCTGTCGGTGGCGGCCGCCGCCGTCGGGGAAACGGAGCTGCGAGGACGAAGCGACGCCTCCTCGGGGCTCTCGCTGCTGCTGCTGCTGCTGCTGCTGCTGCTGCTGCTCCTGGAAGGACGCTCGCTTGAACTCATTGTTCAACCCCGGGAACTCCATGACGGACATACTGAAGCTCTCTGCTCCTCCTCCTCCTCCTCCTCCTCGGCCCAGGCCGCCGGCGGTCTGCTGCTGCTGCTGCTGCTGCTGCTGCTGCTGCTGCTGCTGCTGCTGCTGGCCCTGGACTCGCACCGCTTTGTCCATGACTCCCATGAAGGGCCGCGGCTTCAGCTCGGGTTTGGTTTTGAAGCTCCCGCTGCTCTTGATGGGACACGGTGGCGGTGGTGGTGGTTGGTTTTGGCCGCCGCCGTCCGACAGATTCCCACTGGAGGAGGCCTGGCTGGAGCTGGAGCCCCTCGACCCCGCCGTGCCCCCCCCCCCACCACCACCTCCTCCCCCCTCCCTCCTCACCTCCATGCTGGAGCCCAGAGCTAGAGCCAGACCGTCCAGAGCTGCAGTCGTCGACAGTCGGTCCGACGCCCGGGAGAAGCTGGAGGAGCGCGGCTGGTACATGTGGTGGTGGTGGTGGTGGTGCATGAGGGGGGGGGGGCTGCTGCTGCTGCTGCTGCCGGTGGGGGGGGGGGGACATGGGGTGGTAGAGCTCCGTGGGACTGTGGGTGTGTCCAGAGTGTTCGTTGATGATGCCGATGTCGATGATGCCCAGCGGCGCCGGCGCCGGCCTCAGCGAGGTGGAGATGTGTCGGCCCGGCAACGGGCTGGACGGGCCGCCGCACAGAGAGAGAGGCCGGCCCCCCGCCCCCCCCAGGACCCTGCCCCCGGCCGACTGGAGCGAGTGGCAGTGGTGGTGGTGGTGTTGGTGGTGGTGATGAGTCCTGACGCTGCTGCTGCTGCTGCTGCTCTCCGGGTCCCTGATGCTGCTGCGCTGCCGGTGGTTGTTCACGGCAACGGGAACGGGAACGGGAACGCCGACCGGCTCGGGAACGTCCACACAGAACAGCTGGTTCTGGTTCTGGTTCTGGTTCTGGTTCTGGTTCTGGTTGTGTACGTGTAACTCGTCTTGAGGGAAACACGGCGGATCGGTCAGGGTCAGAGCTCCCGGGAGCGTCCTGTTGGGAGCGTATGGGTTCAGAGGCCAGAAGTCCAGACTCTTCTTCCCACACGGCAGACTCACCTCCTCACCTTCCTCCTCCTCCTCCTTCTCCTCCTCCTCATCCTCCTCTTTCTCTGCGTTCGTCGTCGTCGTCGTCTGCTGCTGCTCCGTGGGGATCGGCCGCTCCAGACTTCCCTGTGAATACACATCTGTCTCCTCCTCGTTGCCCTGGTGATGGGGGTGATGGTGTTGGTGGTGGGGGTGATGGTGGTGGTGTTGGTGTTGGTGTTGGTGGTGGGCATGGGCGTGTGTTGTTGTTGTTGTTGTTGTTGTGGAGTTGAGGCTCGCTAACGCCTTCTGGTGGTGTTTGCATTCCTCTTCCACCCGTGCCAGCAGGCGGCGTATCTCGCGGTTGGACGGGGAGAGTCGTGCGGCTTCGTGGAGGTCGGCCAGCGCTGCAGCAAACTGCCTGGGGAGACCAGAGAGAGAGACAGAGAGGAACAAAGGAACTTTACAAAGACTTTGTTTACAGCCGCAGCAGCAGGAGCAGCAGCACAGAAACGGACAAGGACGCTAAAATCAAATGAATCTGCTTTTAAAGGGATACGCTAATATTTTTTTTTTCGTGTCTTGCCTCACTCCCGAGTCCATGACCAGCAGATAGACACCATCCTTTCCACTGTGCGTGCAGTAACAAGGGAGATAGAGCCGTATCGACGTAATTAGCTTAGCTCAAACACTGGAAGTGTATGGGTAGTGTTAGCCTGCCTCCACCTAAAGTCGCTAATTAGCTTAGCTCAAACACTGGAAGTGTATAGGTAGTGTTAGCCTGCCTCCACCTAAAGTCGCTAATTAGCTTAGCTCAAACACTGGAAGTGTATGGGTAGTGTTAGCCTGCCTCCACCTAAAGTCGCTAATTAGCTTAGCTCAAACACTGGGAGTGTATGGGTAGTGTTAGCCTGCCTCCACCTAAAGTCGCTAATTAGCTTAGCTCAAACACTGGATGTGTATGGGTAGTGTTAGCCTGCCTCCACCTAAAGTCGCTAATTAGCTTAGCTCAAACACTGGATGTGTATGGGTAGTGTTAGCCTGCCTCCACCTAAAGTCATCAGAGAAACTCTTCAGCAACTCTAAACGGAAACCGGCGGGCCGATCTTCGTCTCAGAGCTGACAAAACTCTCCGGTAAGGCATCTTGAGCGGTCAAATGCCGCTAACGGGACGAGATCGGTCAAAACGGAGGGTTCAAGCAAAGACGCTTTATTTTGGTTCAAGCTAGCTACATCGAGGGTAGGTTAGCTTCCTGTTTCAAAGTAAAAGCACAAATTCTATCGTCATAGTTTTCTGTATGTAAAGGGCAACGGGTGTTTTATTTTGTGAAAGTAACCGGAAGTGCGTTGGTCACAACGGCTAGCTTGAGTAGCGCCGAATTCGTCCGAACAAAATTGTAAACAGCTGGAATTTAGATAAATTAACGACACACTGCTGATCTAAACGGCTACTTTCTCACCTAAACATGTTTGAATTAAGCAATATCACACGAGAGGGAGTGCTGTTGTACTGTATATCAGCACGGCTGTGATTCGGTCGTAGGCACGAGGCCGCAGGCCGAGTGCCGCAATATTTTTATTTTTGTGTCTTGCCTCACTCCCGAGTCCATGACCAGCAGATAGACACCATCCTTTCGACTGTGTGTGCAGTAACAAGGGAGATAGAGCCGTATCGCCCGTAATTAGCTTAGCTCAAACACTGGAAGTGTATAGGTAGTGTCTCCTACCCGAGCCGAAATCATTTCATTTTAGCTCTAAACTCTGTAAATATATCACTTTATCCACATTTCAAACATGTTTAGGTGAGAAAGTAGCCGTTTAGATCAGCAGTGTGTCGTTAATTTGTCTAAATACCAGCTGTTTACAATTTTGTTCGGACGAATTCGGCGCTACTCAAGCTAGCCGTTGTGACCAACGCACTTCCGGTTACTTTCACAAAATAAAACACCCATTGCCCTTTACATACAGAAAACCATGACGATAGAATTTGTGCTTTTACTTTTAAACAGGAAGCTAACCTACCCTCAATGTAGCTAGCTTGAACCAAAATAAAGCGTCTTTGCTTGAACCCTCCGTTTTGACCGATCTGGTCCCGTTAGCGGCATTTGACCGCTCAAGATGCCTTACCGGAGAGTTTTGTAGCTCTGAGACGAAGATCGGCCCGCCGGTTTCCCTTTAGAGTTGCTGAAGAGTTTCTCTGATGACTTTAGGGAGGCAGGCTAACACTACCTATACACTTCCAGTGTTTGAGCTAAGCTAATTAGCGACTTTAGGTGGAGGCAGGCTAACACTACCCATACACTTCCAGTGTTTGAGCTAAGCTAATTAGCGACTTTAGGTGGAGGCAGGCTAACATTACCCATACACTTCCAGTGTTTGAGCTAAGCTAATTAGCGACTTTAGGTGGAGGCAGGCTAACACTACCCATACACTTCCAGTGTTTGAGCTAAGCTAATTACAGGCGATACGGCTCTATCTCCATGGTTACTGCACACACAGTTGAAAGGATGGTGTCTATCTGCTGGTTCACCTCTGAATCCGCCCCCTTATCCTGTGGGGTGCCTCAGGGATCGGTCCTGGGCCCAATCCTTTTTGCCCTCTACCTGCTCCCACTAGGCAAGATCATTAGTAATTACAAGGGTATATCCTATCACTGTTATGCTGATGATATTCAGTTATATCTGTCCCTCGACCCCAACTCCAATTGTAATGTTAGTAATTTATGTGATTGTTTGGCCGAAGTTCAGAATTGGATGGCCAGCAATTTCCTGCAGCTTAACACTGATAAATCAGAACTTCTTATCATTGGTACTGATGACGCTGTCTCTGAGATGAGAAATTGTATGGGTTCCTTAAAATCATTAATACGTCCAAATCTCAAGAATTTAGGTGTCACCTTTGATCAACACATGAATTTTGACAAACATATCAATCAGTTATCCCGGATCTGCTTTTTTCATCTCCGAAACATTGCTAAGCTCAGAACCATGGTCTCCACACCCGAACTAGAAATGATCATCCACGCTTTTGTTTCATCCCGTCTGGACTACTCCAATTCACTGTTCTCCTGCCTCAGCAAATCATCCACTGACCGTCTTCAATTAATACAGAATGCCGCTGCCAGGCTCCTTACCAGGTCTCATAAATCACATCACATCACCCCCATTCTGTTCTCTCTTCACTGGCTTCCGGTACATTTCAGGATTCACTTCAAAATATTGGTTATTACCTATCAGGCCATTCACGGTCAAGCTCCCACCTACATCTCTGAACTCATAAAACCCTACACCACTTCCAGACCGTTACGTTCATCACACCAAGGCCTGCTCCATGTCCCCCGCACTAGGCTCATTACTAAAGGTGACAGGGCTTTTGAATCCATTGCACCAAGGCTTTGGAATGCCCTGCCTCCAGAATTGAGAGCTGCTTCCTCAGTCATATCATTTAAAAAGCAGCTAAAAACCCACTTATTTTCTCTTGCCTTTTATTAACTCTTTTACACTGTAGCCGATGTATTGCGATTGTTCTCTGCATTGTTGTTGTTGTTGTTGTTGTTGTTGTTGTTGTTGATTGTCTCCCTGTCGGTCAAATGTTGACTGATTGTGTTCAGCACCTTGTGACTGCTGTCTGTGAAAGGTGCTATATAAATAAATTTTCCTTCCTTCATGGACTCGGGAGTGAGGCAAGACATGTAAAAAAATGTTGGCGTATCACTTTAAAACAACACACTTTCACACAGTTTAATATTGTTGTGGTACCTGCTGCTCCTCTTGGCCCGAGCTCTGGCGTAATACGCTTCATACGACCGCGGCTTGAGCTCCAGGGCTTTGGTTGCAAACTCCTCAGCGATGCCAAAATCCTGTGTTTTCAGACATAAAAAAAACAAACAAAAAACAGTCAATTCAGTGTTTAAAGGTGACATATTATGGGAACATCACTTTTTGAAGGCTCTTTTAACATTTATTTAGGTGTTTGTCTTGCCTTCCGGCCCCGAAAGAAAAGAGAATAGATCAGTAACGGATGCATGAGAGTAGTAGTAGTAAAAAAAAAGTATGATAAACACGGCCACCGAGAGAGAGGACGGTTCCTGTAGAAGTTCCTAGCCCCTCCCTTTACCAGGAACTCCTGCAGTGGAAACAGCCTAATGATGTAACTAGTTTTTGAATTTGCATAACCGCACCCCTACCTGGGACCGGTAGAACGGGCGGGGCAAGCAGTGGCTCATTTGCATTTAAAGGGACATGCACTGAAACCAGCTGTTCTGAACAGGGCTGTTTTGAACAGATGAAAAAAGTGTTGATGTTTGATCCTTGCTATTTTTCACAGACATGTCTTTAAAAGGGGGGAAAGAGGCAGAATATGTCTCATTTAAAGGGATAGTTCAACATTTTGTTTGTTTGGCAAATTGGCCTATTGCCATAATCTCTATAGTCATAGCAGTAGGTTTGTTACCTTTAAATGTCGGTGCAAGCTGTTTTTAGAACGGCGGAGCAGAGTGGCAAGCTGCTCAGAGCTACGCTACGGAGGCTCATTATGGGATTTCTTGGTTTCCCTCATCAAACTCATCAAATACACAATCCAACAACTCCACAACGCTCTGGTGGACAAGTTGTGACCTGCACATTCACCACGCTATGAGATAATAACACAACGTTACCACACAGAGTTGTTTTAGAGGGAAATACATGCAAAACCGCTGATGCACGTTGCCTTCAGGGACAGTTTTTCATCAAGCAGTCTCTGCATTTCCCTCTAAAACAACTCCGTCACTCCACCGTTCTAAAAATAGCTTGCACCGACAATTAAAGGTAACAAACCTACTGCTATGACTATAGGGACTATGGCAATGGGCCAATTTGCCAAAATGTTGAACTATCCCTTTAAGTTTCAATTATGGAGACTTCACAGTAAACAAACGAACAACTCGTCTGTGGTTAAAGCAGAACTATTTGGGCTGTAATTATTGTGGCTCAGAGTCACTGTAATGGTTGAGTGACCTGTTATGAAGTGAATGGGGTCTAGGCCAATGCGCTCACCCCCCCCACTGGCTGAAAACCGCACTTGCAAGATCAGTCGTCCGTCTCGGTGTTACAAATCTCGTCAATGGATAGGAGATAAGAACGCATATGACATCATGCATGTCACGAATCGTGATTGGTTTGAGTTCGGAAAGTCGGAGGAAACCATGGAAACATGAAATGTTTACTGATGAAGTTCAGCTTGTGGCTAACGGGGAGCTAATGCTAACACAGATACACACACCATGGGTCTTTTACAAGATAATGTAATACATCATGACACACACACACACACCTTCGCGTTTTGGAACCTTTATTCCTGTGTGTGTATGTCTGTGTCTTTGTGCCTGTGTGTGGCTGTATTAGCGTTAGCTCCGTGTTAGCATAGCGTTAGCTCGGTGTTAGCGTCAGCTCCGTGTTAGCATTAGCTCCGTGTTAGCGTTAGCTCGGTGTTAGCAGTAAACACAAGCACGTGTAGGGGGGGTGGAGGAGGTGGTGGCGGCGAGTTTTTTTTTTTTTTACGACAGTGACATGTGCCTCCCAGAACTGTGGGGGAGCTCCGGAGAGGGAAAAAAAGAGAAACCAACGAAGGAGCGAGCTATTTCCGGCCGACTTGCAAAGTTCTGCTTTAAGAGGCCAGATTGTTAAAATGTTTTTCTTGTTATAATAATTCTGAGGCCGTTCAGTCCTGTATCTTCATTACTCTGGATGTGAAGATCGAAGTCTGTATAATGGAGGAGAACTCATGCTGCTGCAATCACTTTTATTGACCGGGATGAGCAACAGAGAGAGAGAGAGACCATCATCATCATCACCATCATCGTCATCATCATCACCGTCGTCTCAGGTGAATATCTAACGACACAAACACACAGCGCCGCGTCCTTGGGAGCGCCGGTCAAAATGGCAGCCCGAGCCTCCGATGTGAGATAGATAGTGAACATCTCCGTGTTGAATCTTTAATGACGGTGTCGTGTCGTGTCGTGTTGTGCGTTCTGATATAATATGTGGATTTAGCCAGTCCACTGTAAATAAACCCCCCATACACCCCCCCATATACCCCCCCCCCCCCCACCCCCATATACCCCCCCCCCCCCCCCCCTGCAGAGACACAGAGAAAGTGAGTGCGCCCGGTCTGCCAGAGAGAGAGAGTGACCTTATCACATCACATTATCTGCTCCATTATTCATCAGCCACAGTGACCCTAAGGATGGCATTTTTTACACAGTCTGTTAGGACGTCTGCCAGCAGCAGGGTGGGCTGCAGTCCTGGCTGCAGGCCACACACACACACTCACACACACACACACTCACACTCACACACATATATATATATCTATCTATCTGTGCACCAACAGCACAGCACCGTTATTCACCGTGTCACCACCTGCTTCCAGGTCTTAACGTGTACGTTCTCGTTTAGGCAGCGAGACATGAAACTGAATCTGAAAAGCAAAGGGATATTTTTACAGTGTTTCCACGCTGCTGCTGCTGCTGATGTCATCTTTTTAATGTTGATTCAGATAAATTATATATCTTAAGGTGCCTTCGACCTCCCTGCTACCTGCTGCCGGCAGTGTCTAATAAATGGGACGGTGTTATAAAGGGATAGTTAAACATTTTGGCATAGCAGTACTGTAGGTTCGTTACCTTTAATTGTCGGTGCAAGCTATTTTTAGAACGGCGGAGCAGAGCCGTGAGCTGCTCAGAGCTACGCTACGGAGGCTCATTATGGGATTTCTTGGTTTCCCTCATCATCAAACTCATCAAATACACAATCCAACAACTCCACAACGCTCTGGTGGACAAGTTGTGAGCTGCACATTCACCACGCTATGAGATAATAACACAACGTTACCACACAGAGTTGTTGTAGAGGGAAATTCATGCAAAACCACTGATGCACGTTGCCTTCAGGGACAGTTTTTCATCAACAGTCTCTGTATTTCCCTCTAAAACAACTCTGTGTGGTAACATTGTGTTATTATCTCATAGCGTGGTGAATGTGCAGGTCACAACTTGTCCACCAGAGCGTTGTGGAGTTGTTGGATTGTGTATTTGATGAGTTTGATGAGGGAAACCAAGAAATCCCATGAGTCTCCGTAGCGTAGCTCTGAGCAGCTCACTCACGGCTCTACTGCGATGACTATAGGGATTATGGCAATGGGCCAATTTGCCAAAATGTTGCCAACTATCCCTTTAAATAGCACATGAGCGGTGTGATGCTCTTGGACCTTACGTTGGTTTTCCTGCGGCAGCGCGACAGGTTCAGGTAGAGGGAGACCCGCAGGTCTTTGAGCCCCTTCAGCTCCTCGCTCTGCCCCTCGCGAGGCAGCTTCCTCAGGGCGTACTGGTACCGCTGGCCCGCCTCCTTCATACGTCCCTTCTGAGGAAAACACACACACACACACACACACACACACACACACACACACACACACACACACACACACACAGGAGACAGCCTAATCCATAAAAACACCTCATTTGAAGTTTATTCAGCTCTATCTGCCATGAATGAATTGAATGAATTTATATTTATTTACGTGTCGTGCACCAATTAAGGCGCCCATGCAGCCTATCAGGGCTTAACAAGACACATTTCATATTTAGACACCAAACAAAATCATCAGAGCACAGACAAAACAAAACAAAAACAAAAACCACATGTAATTCACATCAATAATTCACTTTTTCTTTTTGAAAAACAGCTACTTTTTTATGAAAGTAGCTGTAGTAAAGACTTCTTTTCTGAAGAACCATTCCAACTTTACATCATCATCAACCCAAAACAACTCAGGTTTCACATTTTGCATTTTCTGAAACAAAAACTGCCTGTTCTGGCTTCGTCATATAACGGACAATGAAACACAAAATGCAGTTCATCCTCAATTACATTTAGATTACGGTACATAATGTGCATAGTCTTTCATCCTCAGGTACTGAGTTAAACCGACCAACTTCTATTCTATCTATAACTTTGTGAGTATCGGCCATGACGCACCTTGTACAGCATGTTCCCTTCCTCCATCAGCTTCTGCAGCAGGATGAGGAGGATGTCTGGTTTGGACGAAGCCATGGCCCACGTGGCGTGACCTGATACACACACATATATATACACAATTATTAATTCATCTCTCTGTTATCTACCTCATCTTGTCTCTTGTGCTTTGTGTCTTGCATTAATCATGTACCTGATCGATCGTGCTGAGTCGATCTGTAGCCTGTCGAGAGAGGGAGGGAGAGAGGGAGTTAGTTAGAGAGGTGGAGGTGAAACTGCAGCAGAGACAGTCTGCAGGTTTAAACCAGGCCACTATGAAGTCATATAGATGCAGAGCGTGCAGGTGTAAAAGTGTGTAAACGAGTTGAGTCTTCACTGATTGGTTGAAGTCACCAAAAGTTAACATGCTACTGTGCTTGTTGTCTGACCCATGTCATGTCAGGTGTCATTGTAAATCTCTCTCTCTCCTGAACAAGCTCCAAAAATGGTCATTTCTTCCGTATCCACAACAAATCGTAAAAGTACGATTTACATTAACAATCCATGGAGTTTTACAGTACAAGTCTTTGAAGGGCGTTTTCTCAGAAAGAGTTTTCCCTCAGACTCTGAGTTAGAAATCTCCACTTCAGCAGCACTTTTGCAGACACCAAACCTTCCAGTTTGATCCCTGTCTATATTCTGAAGGTTTTTACAGAGGGGATTGTTGATATATCATTCACAGCCTGATTTATACAACATTTTATTCCTAAAAACATAGAGAAATGTGATTTTTTTAAAGGTCTGGTGACAGTATTTTGATAATGATAAAAAGAGATATCCAAAAACCCCTCAAAATAAAAAAAATAAATCAAGAATTTTGAAAGTAGCTTTATGCATTGTTCACATTTCTGTTCTGGAAATATATGCAAATTAGCGCATATTTCATTAGATATTGCTTAATTTACATATTTAAACATAAAATTTGACAAAACTTGTAATACAAAAAATATTTGTCTTAATGTAAGTGATAAACTTGGGAAGTTTCATGGTGAAATCTGTTAGTTTAAATTTTAACCCTATTCACCTGTAGTGTCTCGCCTTAAAAGCTGCAGTCGTGTTAAATGTTTTTTTATTTTGTTGTTGTTTTGAATCTGAAGCTGTGACTCTCTGCACCGTGTTCGTACCCGACTTGGACCCTTTCTTCAGCAGCGACGCCACCAGGGTCGGGTTCTGGCAGCCGCCGCTCCGCTGCTCCGAGCCTCTGGTGCCGTTGTTGTCGGCTCTCTCCAGCACGGCGCCGTGCTCCACCAGACAGTGAACCTGGTCGCACGCACAAACATAACAACAACGTTATACACTTAATATTGGTAATATTGCAGCAGTGAATAGGGTTTTAGATATTTTAATCATGAGTTGATTACAGACTCGATGCTAATTTATGATCATCAGATGGTTTTAATTACCCTCGCATGAGAGAGAGTCTGAGAATAATCCTTTGTTTTTTTTACCTTCACATGAGCTGTGATTGCAAAGCGACGTCCAGCGATGCAGAGCAAATTATTACCGTCATTATCTCAGTAATCATGATTTATTTTATTCTATTTATGAACCTGACATTTATATTTCTCACACTTTGCTCCATGAACTGCTTTTTCTTCAAGAATATGTTACAAGTGAGTGTCAATAATATTAATTTCCAGTGAAGACACAGCTCTCTGCAGTCTTTATTTCCCACTGTTCATATGATTTAAACCTGCAGAGCAGACATGTCTTTAAAAGGGGGAAAAGGGGCATAATATGTCTCATTTAAAGGGATAGTTCAACATTTTGGCAAATTGGCCCATTGCCATAATCCCTATAGTCATAGCAGTAGGTTCGTTACCTTTAATTGTCGGTGCAAGCTATTTTTAGGACGGCGGAGCAGAGCCGTGAGCTGCTCAGAGCTACGCTACGGAGGCTCATTATGGGATTTCTTGGTTTCCCTCATCAAACTCATCAAATACACAATCCAACAACTCCACAACGCTCTGGTGGACAAGTTGTGAGCTGCACATTCACCACGCTATGAGATAATAATGGAACGTTACCACACAGAGTTGTTTTAGAGGGAAATTCATGCAAAACCACTGATGCACGTTGCCTTCAGGGACAGTTTTTCATCAACAGTCTCTGTATTTACCTCTAAAACAACTCTGTCTGGTAACGTTTTTACAAGTTAGTGCCAATAATATTAATTTCCAGTAAAGACACAGCTCTCTGCAGTCTTTATTTCCCACTGTTCATATGATTTAAGCGTGAAACCCACTGTATCTGCGTCTCCGTTCAGAGCAGCCAGGTCCAGAGGAGTTCGTCCCTGTCGGTCCGGGTGGTTCAGGTCGGCGCCGGCCTCGACCAGCAGCTGCACGGCGGCTTTGTGTCCCTTCAGACAGGCCCAGCTCAGCGCAGTCAGCCCCTCCTGGTCGGCCGAGGACAGAGAGGCACCTGGGGGCCACGGGTAACGCAAACATACTGGTCAGTACGGTACGGTACAGTCAGTAGTGGAGTTGAGGGGGGATGAGGGGGGATGGCATCCCCCCCTGAAATAGAATAGAATAAACTTTAATGTTCCACAGGGGAAATTTGTTGTGGACTCAGTGCATGGTAAAAAAAGCTGACTCAATATACATAAAATACATAAATAACAGTTGACATGTACACACACACTCATGACACACCCAGTTAAGGGTTAAAAGATTAAAAAGCAAACAAACAAACAAACAAACAAACAAACAGACAAGCATCAGTTATTGCACATCTCCCAGATAAAAACTAAAACTAAAAAATTAAGCGTATAGCGTTAGTTCTGGCAGGCCATGACGTCAAGCTCTAATCAGCACAGCGTAACTGTCTTCACCTGTGCAGGTCAGCTGATGGCTCAGCTGACTCCCCTATTGGGGAACTGCATTCAGGGCGCCGCTGTTTAAACTGCTCTAGCCCGACGTCACCTCCCTTGCTGCTGCTGCTTCCTCTGCCGGCTTTTTTGCAAGACGGGCTCCCGCATGAGGGAAGGATCGCTGGTTGTGTTCGTGCTCGCCCTGCTGCTCCCGATGTCGTCGCCCCCGTCCACGATGCGGACCCGCGGCGGCTGGCGCGGTGTCGTGTCATGGGGCTTCAGCGAAGCTCTGGAACGGAGGACGCCATCTGCGACGACGGGGGAGGGGGGCTCCTTCTCTCCGTCGGGGCTCTCACCTGGCAGGTGGGGGCGGCGTCACACACAGCTGTTCCATTGACCGGCGACGGCTGATTCCGGGGCTGTGGAGTTTCTGTTTGCCAGCGATGCTGCCAAGCGGTCGGAGCCTCACACAAGGAACGGTTTGCTTTATTCTTAATTTGCGCTGGGTTTCAACCTCCATAGCGATAATACAGAATCATATTTGGCATTGAATTATTCACTGACGCAGCTCCTTTTGCGGGTTTTGGGGGGTTCGTCTATTTCCTTTTAAATGGGCTACATTTGTTTCCAACTTAAATAGCCTCCTGACATCTCTTGTTGCTAGAGGGTCAGGGATTTGCCGGCGTGGTCGTTTTGGGGGGTTTTCTTTGCTCCCTGTTTTCTTGTCTGTAACAACATCTATTGCACGTCTGTCCGTCCTGGGTGAGGGATCCCTCCTCTGTTGCTCACCCTGAGGTTTCTCCGATTTTTCCCTGTTAAAAGGGTTTTCCATGGAGTTTTTCCTCAGTCGATGTGAGGGTCTAAGGACAGAGGATGTTGTTACGATGCCATGTAAAGCCCTTTGAGACAAACTGTTTGTAAAAACGGGCTATACAAATAAAATTGCCTTGCCTTACTGCGCCTGTCAATAGAGCATTCTAGATGCACAAAAAGCTATGAGCCTTTCATTGTAAATAATTGATTTAATATTATTATTGTTATTATTATTAATAATGGTTATTATTATTGTAAAAATTATTATTGTTAAGAGGTAGCGTGTGGCTTATTCCCTATTAAATTTTATAGGCAAAAATTAATTCCATTCTAGATAGCCTCCTGGCATCTCTTAGCAGAGGTTCCAGGATTTGCCGGTGTGGTTGTTTTGGGGGTTTTCTTTGCTGCTGCGCTCCCTGCTTATGCCGTTCATGATGGCTCGTGAAGGGCAGGAAGGTGCTCTTCCTGCCTCAGGCTTTCCACGCAAGCGCGTGGAAGAGCAGGGGGTCCCAGAACAGTACCATACCGCCAAATTAAACTGTGCAAGTAAATAAATATTATTTTGACATAGTGGTCCTGACAGAAATTAAGCGTATAGCGTTAGTTCTGGCAGGCCATGACGTCAAGCTCTAATCAGCACAGCGTAACTGTCTTCACCTGTGCAGGTCAGCTGATGGCTCAGCTGACTCCCCTATTGGGGAACTGCATTCAGGGCGCGCTGTTTAAACTGCTGTAGCCCGACATCACCTCCCTTGCTGCTGCTGCTTCCTCTGCCGGCTTTTTTGCAACCCACCTCCGCCCCAGCTCCTCCTGTCATTATATCTTGTTGGTTGCTCTGCTCTGTCTGGGTTTTCTTTGCTGCTGCGCTCCCTGCTTATGCCGTTAATGATGGCTCGTGAAGGGCAGGAAGGTGCTCTTCCTGCCTCAGGCTTTCCACGCAAGCGCGTGGAAGAGCAGGGGGTCCCAGAACAGTACCATACCGCCAAATTAAACTGTGCAAGTAAATAAATATTATTTTGACATAGTGGTCCTGACAGAACAAGAGTTATTGCACACCTCCCAGGCCTCAGCGTTACACCATCTAAATCGAAATAAAAACGATCAAAATCATCCCCCCTGAAAAAATGCCATCCCTCCCCTTTTTACATTAAATGTTGGACATATAACTTGTAATTATAGGCTGTCAAATCAATTTTAACGGCGTCAATTTTTAAAAAAAATCTATTGATAGTTGATTTCATTAAAAAACATTTACACAAATCAAGCCTATCCACTTTTCCATGTTGATAAAAGTATTAAAATGATAATTCAAGGGACATTTAGGCTATAATAGATAGAAATGTGCGATTAATTTGCGATTAATCGCGAGTTAACTATGACATTCATGAGATTAATCGGGATTAAATATTTTAATAGATTGACAGCCCTAATTACAGTATTTCATCATTAGAGAGTAGGCCTACGCATGTTGAATAAAAGAAATAATAAAATCTGAGGGCACAAATAAAAAAATTCAAATAAACTTGGCTTGATTTGATTTGAGAGGATTAAGAAGTCTTATTTTCAGTGTTTTGTTTTGATATCGAATTTACATGAATTACCCCCCCCCCCTTTTTTTAGGTGAAAAAAATTGACCATCCCCCTGAATTTTTTTAGAGTACATTCATCTAAAGCGCTTAGATCTGGACTCGGACTCTCTCACCCTTGGACAGCAGCAGTTCGACGGTGCCGCCGTGGCCCTCGGACGCAGCCAGCATCAGCGCGGTGCGACTCTGCTTGTCGCTGACGTTGATGTCTGCTCCTTGTTTCAGCAGCAGCTCTGCAACCTGAGGAGTGGAGGAGAAAAAGATCTTAAAGGGATAGTTCAACATTTTTGGCAAATCGGGTCCATTGCCATAATCCCTATAGTCATAGCAGTAGGTTCGTTACCTTTAATTGTCGGTGCAAGCTGTTTTTAGAACGGCGGAGCAGAGCTGTGAGCTGCTCAGAGCTACGCTACGGAGGCTCATTATGGGATTTCTTGGTTTCCCCTCATCAAACTCATCAAATACACAATCCAACAACTCCACAACGCTCTGGTGGACAAGTTGTGAGCTGCACATTCACCACGCTATGAGATAATAACACAACGTTACCACACAGAGTTGTTTTAGAGGGAAATTCAGAGACTGTTGATGAAAAACTGTCCCTGAAGGCAACGTGCATCAGTGGTTTTGCATGAATTTCCCTCTAAAACAACTCTGTGTGGTAACGTTGTGTTATTATCTCATAGCGTGGTGAATGTGCAGCTCACAACTTGTCCACCAGAGCGTTGTGGAGTTGTTGGATTGTGTATTTGATGAGTTTGATGAGGGAAACCAAGAAATCCCATAATGAGCCTCCGTAGCGTAGCTCTGAGCAGCTCACGGCTCTGCTCCACCGTTCTAAAAATAGCTTGCACCGACAATAACGAACCTACTGCTATGACTGTAGGGATTATGGCAATGGGCCCAATTGCCAAAATGTTGAACTATCCCTTTAAAAAACACAAAAAATGCAGTAAAAAAGTAAAAAATGCAGACAAAGGAGGTGAAACGATGATGATCTGAAACCTCTCACCTGTGCGTGTCCGTGTTTGGCGGCGCTGAGCAGCGGGGCCATCCCTCTGCGGTTCGGTAACTCCAGCCCGGCCCCTCGCTCCAGGAGGAAGCTGCACACCTCCATCCTGCCTCTTCCCGCTGCAGCGCTCAGCACTGACAGAGGGTCGGAGCGATGAAGAGGAGGAGGAGGAGGAGGAGGTGGTGGAGGAGAATATGTAAGTGACATGTTTAAAGAGAGAGAAGCAGAAGCAGGAGTGAGAAACAGAGAAAAACAAGACGGATGAACGTTTCCATAATTCATAAGGTGTTGTGTATCTGTACATCTCTGATCTATAATTTAAACATTGTGCTGAAGTGAATGTTTTGATACCTGACAATTAGTACGGGTCATAATCTACACTTCCTACTCTTATTTCCAACGAAATGATAAAAAAACAACAACCTTGCATCCTCTTTAACCAGCCACTGCTGCTTTAATAAATAAACACTGGGCTTTGTATTAGTTTGCGGGTCCTTCAGCTAATGGAGGAGAGCAGCGAGGTATCGATGCCACTCTCTAACCTCCGACTGCCCTTGATAACCACCACCATCGTGTTTCATGCGACCACACGCTCCAGTGAGCTAATCGATGGTGTGATTATGTCTTTAAAGAGAAGTTATTATCACCGAAAGGACAAAACAAAGAAAAAAGAAAAAACTGGGTGTAAGTCGTCGACTTTTTTTTTTTTTTTTTTTGCACAGCTGCTGCTCTCCTGCTCTCACTTCCTCTGCTTCAGCACAGAAAAGATGAGGAGTGGAGGTGGGGGGGGGGCAGGAGCAGTGTAATAGAGTTACAGTCTAATGGTGCTGCAGGCTGCAGCCGACATGCTTTCAGGAAATGGACCTAACAGAATCCTGCAAGCTGCACACTGTGTCTGTGATGGAGGTAAAACTATTACCATTGGATAACAGATGCTTTTTAGATGGACCAGATATTCTGTGATGCTCCCTTTCTGCTAAAAACCTACAATAAAACCTATTTACTATTTGAAAATCCTAATGGGAATGCATCTCTGGATGAGGCAGAGGGGTTTCTCCTTCCTATTCCCTGTGTCTCTACTCTGCGTAGTGGTGTTTGTCTCTCTGACGCCCTTGAGCGTGACTCCAGACCCAGACTGATGGACAGAAAGAGGTGAGAAAGCTAAATTTATCTGACTGATAGCAGAAATGCACCCGTTTCTCCCCAGAGAGAGTCGTGACCATCCATCTGCACTGCCAGCTGTTCGTCTTTCAAGTCCAGCAAGCTCTTCACCACCTGCAGGAAAAAACACACAATTTTACACTCCTCTGTATTGCTGGCTTGCTGTGCACAAAAAAACCAAAACAAAAGCACCCACATGGACCTTGACCACAGCAAACTGCATTTAATAAATCCTCCACATCAAGCTGCGCTCCACATTAAAGGGATACACCAACTTTTTTTTTTCATGTCTTGCCCTTGCCTCACTCCCGAGTCCATAACAAGCAGATAGACACCATCCTTTCCACTGTGCGTGCAGTAACCATGGAGATAGAGCCGTATCGCCCGTAATTAGCTTAGCTCAAACACTGGAAGTGTATGGGTAGTGTTAGCCTGAATCCACCTAAAGTCGCTAATTAGCTTAGCTCAAGCGCTGGAAGTGTATGGGTAGTGTTAGCCTGCCTCCACCTAAAGTCACTAATTAGCTTAGCTCAAACACTGGAAGTGTATGGGTAGTGTTAGCCTGCCTCCACCTAAAGTCATCAGAGAAACTCTTCAGCAACTCTAAAGGGAAACCGGCGGGCCGATCTTCGTCTCAGAGCTGACAAAACTCTCCGGTAAGGCATCTTGAGCGGTCAAATGCCGCTAACGGGACGAGATCGGTCAAAACGGAGGGTTCAAGCAAAGACGCTTTATTTTGGTTCAAGCTAGCTACATCGACGGTAGGTTAGCTTCCTGTTTCAAAGTAAAAGCACAAATTCTATCGTCATGGTTTTCTGTGTGTAAAGGGCAACGGGTGTTTTATTTTGTGAAAGTAACCGGAAGTGCGTTGGTCACAACAGCTAGCTTGAGTAGCGCCGAATTCGTCCGAACAAAATTGTAAACAGCTGGTATTTAGACAAATTAACGACACACTGCTGATCTAAACGGCTACTTTCTCACCTAAACATGTTTGAAATGTGGATAAAGTGAAATATTTACAGAGTTTAGAGCTAAAATGAAATCAGCTTCTGACTGGTGATTTCAGCTCGGGTAGGAGGCAGGTTAACACTACCCATACACTTCCAGTGTTTGAGCTAAGCTAATTAGCGACTTTAGGTGGAGGCAGGCTAACACTACCTATACACTTCCAGTGTTTGAGCTAAGCTAATTTATACACTTCCAGTGTTTGAGCTAAGCTAATTAGCGACTTTAGTTGGAGGCAGGCTAACACTACCTATACACTTCCAGTGTTTGAGCTAAGCTAATTACGGGCGATACGGCTCTATCTCCCTTGTTACTGCACGCACAGTGGAAAGGATGGTGTCTATCTGCTGGTCATGGACTCGGGAGTGAGGCAAGACACGGGAAAAAAAATGTTGGCGTATCCCTTTAAAAAAAAGAAGGAAAAATCTCTTCTCAGCAGAGAGTCAGGAGGAGGAGGAGGATCTGATACGTTACCTGTGTGTGTCCCACGCTCGCTGCAGCCGTCGCCGCCTGCTGTGCCGCCTGTGTTTTCCCCGTCACCGCCTCGTTGCCGTGGTGCTGCTGCGTGTCGGCGGGGGGCTCCGCTGCCCCCCAGTCGTGGCCCAGCAAGATGCCGATGATCTCCGCGTGGCCCTTCAGCCCGGCGTGGACCAGCGCACACTGGCCGTTCTTATCAGCGTGGCCCACCTGGCACATATTATGGGATGGATGGAGGACACGACACACAGAGGGACTTAAACGCTGCCTGTTCTACTGTGGCCTAGTTGATGTCACCTCTCCCAGAATAGAGCCTGAAACTGTGGATGAGAGTGAAACCAGAGGCCTGATACAGATTTATGTTCGCCCCAAAAACCAAATGTATAGTTTTTTGGATCAAACTTTGCACTGAGGCAAGATCTCAAATTTACGTGTCTCCAAAAATGGTTAATGAGGTTAGGTTAACCTTCTAGGGGTTAAAGGCAGTTTATAAAGTTCTTTATTAGCTGCGCTTAAACCAGAGAGGTGAACAATAATCAAGATGAGAAAGAACCAAAGCTTGTATAACCAGCAAGTTGGTGCTTGGAGTAAGGAAGGAGGAGCAACTTCTTATAATGGATAGATTTCTTCCCATTTTTCCTACAATTTTATCTATATGTTTCTGCCATGATAATTTACTGTCAAGGTTAAAGGAATAGTTCAACAAAAAATGAAATTCAGTCATTAGTGACTCCCCCTCATGCTGATGAATACTCCAGAGTAG
This sequence comes from Trachurus japonicus, assembly GCF_045865225.1. Classification (NCBI taxonomy): domain Eukaryota; kingdom Metazoa; phylum Chordata; class Actinopteri; order Carangiformes; family Carangidae; genus Trachurus; species Trachurus japonicus. The sequence goes on from NC_140909.1 coordinate 4,488,924, forward strand.
TTTTTTATTCCTCAAAGTGCATCTAGAGACCCGGGAGGCCGATTCATAATCCAACTGGCTCAATAGAGCCTGACACAAAAACGTCCATAAAACTACACAAAAACCATTTAATATTCCTCCACACTGCTCGTCCACTGCAATCCAAGTGTCCTGAAGGGAGATAGTCCAGAGTTTACTGGAAACAACCTCATTTAGGACATTTTTACAGCCTAAACAGTCCTGTATTGAATTTGCCTCGGACGGGCTCTCAGTATCAGCATGAGGGTGAGTCACTAATGACTGAATTTCATTTTTTGGTGAACTATTCCTTTAACCTTGACAATAAATTATCATGGCATATAGATAAAATTGTAGGAAAAATGGGAAGAAATATATCCATGATAAGAAGATGCTCCTCCTTCACCACCTGGCTGGTTATACAAGCTTTGGTTCTTTCTCATCTTGATTATTGTTCACCTCTCTGGTGAAGCGCAGCTAATAAAGAACTTTATAAACTGCAGTTAGTGCAAAATAGAGCAGTGCGTCTTGCCCTTCGGTGCTCAATGAGGAAAAGCATAGACAAAATGCATGCTGATCTTGCCTGGCTGAAAGTGGAAGACAGATCAGGGTTCCTACACATTTGAAATTTCCAAATTCCATACTTTTTCCAGACCCTAATTTCCAGACTTCTCGTTAAAATATTTATATTATTTGTGATATTTGAGTAAATAGATGTGCACAATATAAAAAAAGCATGCAATTTATCATTTGTTTTCATTATTCTGAGTGTGTATGCCATTATGCAACCAAATTTCCTGGAGATTGTAGCTAGGTACAATAGCGCATAGAAAATAATTAACCCAAATAACTTCAGATGAAACCAAACCCAGAGAAGTACTAAGAAAAATATATTTCCATACAATAGTTTCCATTTTCCATACTTTTCCAGACCTGGAAATGTATAAAATCAAATTCCATACTTTTCCATACTTTCCATACTTGCGTAGGAACCCTGACAGATTAAGAATACGTGTGTTTTAAAACAACCGACTGTTTTTGCTGATTTTCTTTTTATGAAATTTTTATCTCAATGTATTTGGTAACTTTGATTTGATTGTTGGCAGGTGCAGTGTGTGTGGGTGTGAGTGTGTGTGTGTGTGAGCGTGTGTAGGGGGAAATTAGTGTTGAAATTGTATTCATGTATTTATTCATGTAAAATATTATTGTTATTTGGATTTATATGCACGTTTTAACATGGACCACAGGAAGAGTAGCTGTTGCAGGAGTAGCTAACAGCTAATGGGGATCCTAATAAAGAAATAAACCAATATTTGGCCCTCTTCTTCCTCCCTCTTCCTCCCTCCCTCTGACACTGACTCTGACTCTGACCTTGGCCCCCTTCTTGCAGAGCAGACTGACGATGTCCACGTGTCCCGCGGCGGCGGCCAGACACAGCGGCGTCATCCCGCTGTCGGTGGTCGCGTCCACGGGCGACGACATCTCCAGCAGCAGCGCCACCATCTCCACGTGTCCCAGGTGGGCGTGCACGGCCAGGATGGGGGCGTGGCCTATCACCTCCGTGCACCAGGTCACACTAGCGCCACCGAGCATCAGCAGACGACTCACCTGCCCGACGGATAGAGTTAATATAAGAACATACACTGCAAAAACCATTCGGGTTCGGGGGAAAAAAGCTAAAAAAAAATGTGGTGAAATCTTCTGTATTGATCATTTTACTTGACAAGAAATCATAAAATAAGTTGGTTTGAGGTCTGAAAAAGTAGAAAACGCTGGTTTTTAGATTAAATTTATCTATCTATCTATCTATCTATCTATCTATCTATCTATCTATCTATCTATCTATCTATCTATCTATCTATCTATCTATCTATCTATCTATCTATCTATATCTTTAGACTCCCCCAAGAGGAATTAAATGTTCTTGCTAATTCTTACTAATTTTAAGCTCTAAAGCGATACTAAAACAAATGGCTATTTTAAGTGATAATGACTTAATTTTAGTGTAGTGTGATGATGCTGTTACTTATGTAAAAACAAGTCGTCTCATCTCAGAAACAGTCTTTCATCATGGAAAAGGAAACTGTTTTATGATGAAAGACTGATAGAAACTCATAGAAATGAGCCCAGAATATAAATACCTGTTCAAAGTGTTACATAAGTTTGTGCAGTGGAAATCAGTGTCCTTTTACTTCCGGGTTGAAGAAAATTTGGTTGATCTCCGTTTAATGCAGCTTGTTTTACTACTAAATTATTCAATTTCCAGATTTCCTTTATAACTGAGGCATAAAAAAACACATCAATGATCAATAAACCCTGAATTCAAAGATTCAAAGGAGAAAACTATGAAATAACCTTTAAACCCAGATAATTCATCTCATATTTGCAGATCTAAGATTAATTTAGATCTTGGCAAACAACAGGATCATTTGCAGTGCATATTTGTGTGTTTTTCTAATGTGGAGCGAGCGTAGAGTGTGTGTGTATGTACGGTGTGTGTGTGTGTGTGTGTGTATGTGTGTGTGTGTGTATGTGTGTGTCACCTTGATGTTAGGTGTGTAGAGGTTCCTCAGGGAAGCCAGCGCAGCGGACAGACTGTCTGTGCTGCAGTTCACCCACATGGCCTGAAGAACGCTGGAGGACACACCCGTCTTCTTACTCAGACCCTGTTAGTGTGTGTGTGTGTGTGTGTGTGTGTGTGTGTGTGTGTGTGTGTGTGTGTGTGTGTGTGTGTGTATATGAGAGGGAGAGAGATTAAAGTTGCTTAGTTGAGATCTGTGGTGCAGAATTTGAATTGCGTCCCAGGAGAGGAGGTGCCGTGCATGCAAACAGTACAACATCCACTGAACCGTGGGCGTTTATGTATATGAGTCCAGCTAATGTGTGTGTGGGTGACGCTGGGAACAGGGGGTTCACTATTATTTATTGTGTGTGATATTCAGCAGTCAAGTAAGTGCAGGATTCTGATTATTAAAGTGAAGCCTCTGGGAATCGGAGGAGAAACCAGAGGAGGCTTAAAGGTGCAATCGCTGCTAAACCTACATAAGTTTTATATACTACGTAGTATATGCGGTGCAGAAAGTCTCACTCGGCTCGGCTCGCTCGTGTTACCTTGAAGATGTGAGCCTTGAGGATGTGGTGTCCCAGTTCCATGGTCTGCTGCCGGTTCAGTTTGCCCTCCTGTCTGGAGAACATGAAGGCCAGCAGGGCGTGGCCGCTCCTGATGCAGAACACGCCAGGTATTAGATCACAACAGAACAGAACAGAACAGAACAGGCACCAACGCATCAATCACATATTATGGGTTATCTGACAAGGTGGCTCATTACAAGCCGCAGCAATGATATGCAATGGTTTATACACACTTCCTGTCTCCTAAAGTGGGCGTTCGTCCCCTCGCCTCGTGTTAAAGTGAGCTCAGCTATTTATATTTTCTTCTGCTCAAATCAGATATTCAAACAGCTTACAGTGATTTAGCATTAAAAACATTTGTTAGCGTGGGTGTTTGCAGTGTTACCTATCTGTGCCAAATCTCGCGAGAGTGAGTGTGTTTGTCTTTAACAAAGTTAATTTTCTCCTGATTTGTTTATAATTTGTCCAAATTTCATGTTAAAATGTTCAGAAGAGACGAGTCTTGTGAAAAATTAGTCCAATATTTACTTCAGTGACTATGGAGAGACCATAATCTGAGCCCATGTTCACTTCACTCAATTGGAGTCAATAGACTCAAGACCTGCTGCTGCTGCTGGTCTCCTAAAGGGAGCGGAGTCACGGTCTGCCGGTCTCCTAAAGGGGGCAGAGCCACGGTCTCATTTGCAAGCAACTAAAAGCAACATTTTTAATAATTTGACCATGTGTGGTTGGTTGCTAGAGGTAAAGCTCGGGGAGGACGCCACAGAAATGAGCTGGAGGGATTTAGCTGAGCTGAAAACTGATCGACTTTTCTCTCTCAAGCAAATTTGGTCTTTTTTACATTGTATTTAAGGTGACATGTTATGAAAATATCGCTTTTTGAAGGCTCTTTAACATAAATTTGGGTGTTTGTCTTGCCTTCTGGCCCCCGAAACGTGAGAATTGACAAAAAAAATCTGTAATTTTCAGGCTCCCGAGGTTAAAATCTATGTGGTTTTACGAGCTGTTCCCTCGGTTGTCTGGCAATGATGTAACTATTTTTCGAATTTGCATAACCCCGCCCCTTCTACTGGTACCAGTAGAAGGGGCGGGGCAAGCAGTGGCTCATTTGCATTTAAAGGGACAGACGCTGAAACCGGCCGTTCTGAACAGGTCTATTTTGAACAGACGAAGAAAGTATGATGTTTGATCCTTGCGGGATTTTGACCGAAGCATGTCACAGACATGTCTTTACACCTACGAACAATTTCAATTTGTGGATAAGGGGCAGAATATGTCTCCTTTAATGACAAGCTGGGTTGTACTATGTTCATCCTTTTATCATAGTTAATGATTTTGCACTCTCGCGGCATTACAGTAGGACACATGCTGACTTTTTTTTTGCTTTAAAAATCCTTATATGGGCAGATATTGTACTGTAACCCCATGACTCAATGTTAAACCCAAAGTTACGCCCTTGGTGGGGCGTCTTTTTCCGTCTCGTTTCTTAACCATCTTTCTGTGGCCTCACCTCGGGTCACAGAGGAAGTCGGTGCTCTCTCCGTCCGCTCTCCAGACCAGCCACTCCCTGAAGGAGGGATGACACAGCATCCGAGTGCCGTCCCTGCGTCTCACCTGCAGAGACACAGGATGCAGATCAATTATTTCATTAGCACACAGACAGACAGACAGACAGACCTATTCCACACGTAACTCTTGTCACCTTAGAACCCAATATTGCTGTACCTCTCAATCACAGTTCTGTTACTTTATCGTGGACCAAGAATATGGAATTTATTACCTGTACATTTTTTTGATTTATCTTTACAACAATTTAGGAGAGCACTAAAGTCTCTCCTGCTAACCAGCCAATACTTGCCACATGGTCTGCCTATCTAAACTGGGATTATTTTATATTTCTTATCATATGTTTATCAAGCTTTTTGTATTGCATTGTACAATGTTAAATCATGTTAAACCATGTTTGTATTTATTATGCATGAACGACTTTTGTACCTCACAAATGTAGCTATGCTCATTAGCTTAGAACTGTAGTCGGAGAATGCCGCCCTACAAGCCCCTGGAGGGGTTTTTGGCATTCCCCTTCACATTGTTTTGGATTTTATATTTTATATCTTTTTTTAACTTTGAAATGTGAAAATAAATAAACAAACAAACAAACAAACAGACAGACAGAGAGACAGACAGACAGACAGACAGACAGACAGACAGACCGAACGTCCCTGATTATACTGTAATTCTTTTATGGAACGACTTCTAAATCTGTATATGTGCAAATGATTTACCCGGGAGCAAATCAAAGGCGACGTTCAAACAAAAGCCTGAGTCATTATGTACCTTCCAGGCCGGCGTCTATCAGGAGTCTTACCATGAATCCAGCCAGGCTGTCTAATCTCTGCTGGAAGTCCTTCCACTCCAGCTCGCCCCTCACGCTGCCTGCATTCAGCGCCCTGAACATTTGTTCGTCAGTCAGTGGGTGCAGAGACGCCAGGGCCACATTTAGCACCGGAAGGACCCGTTCAAAGAGCTCTTTATCCGGGAAGCTCACACGGCACATCAGCAGGTACACCTGCCGAGGGGAGAGGGTCCACAGGTGAGGTGAGGTTAGCTTAGCACCAGATGCTAATAGTCCGAGTTTTCACATTACAGTAGATTTGCAATTTAACATGAAAATAAAATAAATCATTTCTAAATATTGAGATCTGCTAAGTCTGTTGGTGCTTATTGCAGCTTATTGATTTCTTTTTATGGTAACAAAAACAGAAAGCTAGACAGCAGCAGCTTCTGATTTCCCACCATCGATATGTCGCTTCGTATAAACTCAGATTTATGCATCCTGAATTTGTATTGCTTTAACATCATTTAATCTTTTACTTGTAGATTTTAGGTTTTAGGCTGCTAATTACCTGATATTGTCAAGAAATAGCCAAGAAATAACAATTAATTGCCTCATAATGTCTAGAAATATCTAAACAGTCAATTTCATAGTAATGTTGAGAAATATACCCAGGAAATAATGATCTTTATGAAACACATGACATTACTATGAAATTGACCATTATTTCTGGGCTATTTCTTGACATTATCACATAATTAGTGGCCTGTAAATTAAAGGGTTACCATATTTTATTTGTTTATTTACAGCTCATTTGTATTCTATTGCACTTTACTAACTTACTTTATGGTTTTATGTTTTTAATTGATCTGTAAAGGACTTTCGTCAACTCCGGTTGCTCTATAAATAAAGTTGAGTTGAGTAATTATAGTAACTATTTATTTTTGACGGTCACTTCTCGCACCTATATTTAACATAACATTACTGTATCTGCAGAAACATGCATGAAAAGTAAATATCTGAATTACACATGCACACGTGTTGTATATCTTTGTTATAATTATCATTATTAGTTGACATGTAGTTATTAATATGGTTTTGGATGGTAAACATTCGTAGCTGTCCGTGCAGACTGACCTAGATTATCCAGAAAAAAGTTGTTTATCTGCAATAATCCTCATCATAAATAACAGAAAGACGCAGACAGGGAGCAGCTCTCAGGTTCACGCTGTTCAAACCCACATGAATGAACACGACTGAGTCTGAAGAACGACTGCGGCTCCCAACTGGGGAAATGGGACAATCCGAGCCGCACGTGAACGCAGCATCACACATTCCCATCTGTTGTCCTACTTCATACTGATGATGATTATGTAACGTTTAAATACATCTGTCATTTTGCTTTAGTCGCTCACTGTGGATTTTTGTTTTCTTTCTTTTTTTAATGGGTACTTTATATAGTAAAATACTTGTTCTTATTTGAAGTCGTTTATTGATCTGAGCAGAGTGAGAGTGTACGACGTGTGTGAGTTTTTTTCTTCATAACATGTCTGAGCAGTAGCTGCCGTCTGTGTACTACTTCTCTGTGTGTGTGTGTGTGAGGACAGTGATTGCTTCAGCTACACGTGAGATGCCATTTCACGGCAGACAGCTCACCAGGATGACTGACAAGTGTTAAAGGGTGAGACCGTGAACTTGACCAGATGAGGAGGAGGAGGAGGAGGAGGAAGGTGGGTCCAAAAATACACTCAAGGCAAAATGTGTCTTTTAAGCTCTGGGTGATTCACAATAGTTTACACAGTGATAGTTTATATAAATTACTGGATGTTTCTAATCTATTATTTTAATGAATTTACCACCACCAACCACTTAGTTTTATCTGTTACTCTGTTGGTATTACCTTCAGTTTTTTCTTTGTATATGTGTTTCTATATGTCTTTATATACTGTATGTATATACCTATATATTAGAGAGATAAAGATGAGTGATAATATATTAGAATAAATCCATATATGTATATATTAGAGTACGACGGAGTATTAGGGCCACATTGAGGGAAAAAAAAAACAGACTTCGAGAATAAAGTCATAAATTTATGAGAATAAAGTCGTAAATTTACGAGAATAAAGTCATACATTTCCTACGAGAAAAAAAGTCATAACATTACGAGAATAAAGTCGTATATTTACAAGAATAAAGTCG
>NC_140909.1:4496689-4561643 GCF_045865225.1 Trachurus japonicus
TTTCGGATATGAAAAAAAAAAATTTCAATTATTTTATTTTTTTCATGTGTTGTCTATGTGTTGTAAAGTATTTATTTGTCATGTCTGTCCATTACTGTAATATTTCTTATTTATTTTAACATGTCTGAAATAAACTGAAACTAACTAACTAACTAACTAACTAACTAACTAACTAACTAACTAACTAACTAACTAACTAACTAACTAACTAACTAACACACACAGGGTTCCTACAGCTTAAGCCAAGTTAAATTTAAGACTTTTTAAGACTTTTGTAAAGCCACTTGAAATGAAATTTAAGACCGACTTCATAATAAACACAAATGCAGAAAAAAGAAAAAAATCACCACATCAATTACATAGAGTTAGGGACAATTTGACCCACTTTCCTATGTGATCCAAGGTAAAGTGACTGCTACATGAACATTGGATTGTGTCTCTTTCCAGCTGTCCTTTCAAAATAAATGTCTCTTTCCAGCTGTCCTTTCAAAATAAATGCATAAAAAGTCCGGGAAAAAAAACACTGACTCGGGAGCTGGTGAGAAATTTAGCGTTGACGGCCGCCACTAACTTCTCTATGTCAGAATGTTACCAATTATTTTGAGATTTGAGACTAATTACAACCATAAAATCCCACTTACCATGTGTTAACATTTTCAAGACTTTTGAAAAATTGATTTAAGCCATTTTAATGCCAATGAAGGCCTTGTTTTTAGATTAATGAATTCAATGCCTTTTAAGACTTTTTAAGGATCCGTAAGAACCCTGTAACAGTTTTTAAATAATAATAATAATAATAATAATAATGTATTGTAATGCATGAGTCTGACCTCTGACAGCGAGACGGGCACCACCAGGTAGTTGCCCCCCTTCAGGGCCAGGTGGCCCCTGTGGAACTGATCCAGGGTCAGCTGCAGGTAGAGGACGGAGCCGTGGCTGCGTGTCGACAGGTGGCTGCTGAACTTGCTGAGCAGCAGCTGGTCGGGGGCGGAGCCCGTCGGCGTGGTGACGTTGGCGGCCACCTGGGCGCTGCCGCCGACCCGGTGGTGGATGTAGTCGCTCAGGTCGGCGCCCAGGTCGCTGCTGTCCGGCAGGATGTCCAGAGAGATGCCGGAGAACGGGAGCAGGGTGGTGATTTCCTGCAGGGGAAAGGAAAACTTTACACTGGAGAAAAAGACAAATACTTCTACAGAATACTCAGAATATAATAGCAGCTCTGAAGTTAAATAACAAGAAACTGGCGAAAATCCATCTCACCTTCTTTTATAATAACTGGAAATTAACTGTAAATATATATTTTGGAAATGGACAAAATGACATATAGAATCGGAAATCAAGAACCAGAATGTCTGAAAAGATGGAATAAGTGGATTGATTATATAAATAAATAAAAGTGAAGAGTCCAGCCCCGAAGAAATGTTTACTAGATCTCCGAAGATAATAAATTGTATATATATATATATATGTGCTCACACGTGTATGTATAAATACATATATTTTTGTCCCACCTCTTTTTCTCCCTCTTATTTTCATATTTTAGTATAGCTTTTATTTGTTTTACATTATCTTAGTAACTGTTCTTATTGCCCTACTTTACTATTTTACAGTTAATCTATGTTGATGATTTATGTTGTTTTTATTTATATTGCTAGCACTTGTATGTTGTGCAGCACTTTGGGCAACTAAGGTTGTTTTTAAATGTGTTATATAAATACATTTTGAGTTGAGTTGAGTTATTATTATTATTCCTTTTTTCTACTTTCTCTTTTTTCTTTTACCATGAACTTTATTTTATTTTATTTTTTATGTTTTTCACTACAAATTGCATACATTTTGTAGGAATTTCATTTCATTTCATTTCAAACCTTTTTTTTTATTCAGGGAAGCCAATTGAGAGCAGGCTCTCTTTTACAATGACGCCCTGATTACAGAGATAGAACGAATGCTCCAATGGCTAAAAAGATGTGTATTGGAACATGAACTAACAACTTGTGCAATCCTGCAATAAAGTATAAAAAGAAAAAAAGGAAAAGAAGACGAGAAACTATTTGTGATTTGTGCAAAAGCCCCCCTCCTCCCCCCACGCACCAGGCAACACAACACAACACAACACAACACAGTATCTAAAGAGTTGTAGGTAGCATGATGATGTCTCTTTTGGTGCATTCGCAAAGGACGAATTAAAAAAGCACCAAAAAAAGCAGCAGCCATTCCTCAGATGCTGCTGCCTGTGACTCACACTGAGCCATGGGATACAGTACAGTAAATGGTGTGACAATGACTCAAGCTCCAACATTGCTCACAGGCATCTCTCAGATTCACATTTCATCTCCTCTCTCTCCGCCGTCCTCGACTGCTCAACAACACCGGCCAAAACCAGCTATGAGTCGACTGATCAAAAAAAAAGAAGAGAGAAAGAAAGAAAGAAAGAAAGAAAGAAAGAAAGAAAGAAAGAAAGAAGACTCCATGTTGTTGCAGCTCAGTTCCTCATTAACAAAGAAGCACACAAGCAAATTGGCCTGTGGTGGTGGTGGTGGTGGTGAACTGTGCTCCACTTATCCAGGTTGTTATAGAGGAGTTATGGCACCTGCTGTGAACAAGGTGAAGGACCGTCCAATAAATCCAGATAAATGTCGTCTTCGTCTTTACATTTTGGGGTTTTATTAATGTTTGTTTAAAAAGCATCATTAAAAAAGGGAAAAAAAAAAGGAGAAAAAAGACCCCAAATGTGTTTTGCGTATTCCCAAACACTAATCCAATTATGTAACTGGCTGGCTGGCTGTCAAGCTCCAGACTCCCAGTCGTATTACCATCCATTCAGGGCGTAATCCACGCAGCATTTGGAGACTTGGCTTTGGCGTTGGACAGATGCGTCTGCTGTTTGGTGGGATTACCAACCAGATTGAGAAAATACATCAGACTAGGGAGCTCAGCGGGCGCCAGAAAGAGCCACGACATCTATAGTATAGTAGCTAAAAGCACAACATCAATCTTCTACACACAGTGATGCTGCTGAGGAAAACCTCCGTGAGACGCAGAGTGACACTTCATAAAAATCCTGTTCTCTCACTTTTACCTCTGGTGGGTTTTTGGGAAACTCGCCCACATCTAATTAAGTGTGCACGGCTCATCTGGCATTAAAAGTTTTTCTTAGGCAAAAAAAAAAAAAGTCAGAAAGAAAGAAAGAAGAACTGCAGCTCACAGGAGTCCACGTCCCAGTACAATAGAGATGAAAAGAGTTTCATCTGATGCACTAAAAACATTTAAAAATCACATGTAAATAATTCAAGCAAACATCTTTTTTAGAGAAACAGCATCTCTTAATAATCCTCAGACCTCGTTGTCAACAGCTTCCACGGGCAAAACAAAGTCGTTTCAGAGAAACTGTTGAGGATGAAACTGATGCAACCGAGACGTTTTGTTGAGAAATGAGTCGTGTATGTGTCTATTTCTATTCTATTCTTTTATTCTCATTATTTATTATAGGGTTATGGCAATAAACTGAACTGAGCTGAACTATTAGTTTGATTAATTTTAGTCTTTAAAGGTCATTAATCAGATTTTACTTACATTATTTATAACTAGAAACAGCATTTCCTAACGGAACATGCGTGTGAATGCTGAAACCCAATGCTGAACCATGCTGAATTAGCAGAATAAATTGACAAAGACATGCGGAATGGCATACAAGAAACATGTCCATGGAAGGAATTGAACCCACAATTTCATGAGTGGTAACCTAACACACTAACCATACGGCCACAGAGAACCTGAGTTACAATGAGCTTTATGAGGAATCAAAGACTGTCCAATGACAGCTGAATAATTGGAATCAAAAGTCAAGCAATGATGTGAAATGACTGAGGCAGGAATCGAACCCGAGACTTTGATGATGAATGTGAGATTTTTCAATGATGGCTTAAAAAAAAAGTAAGGAAAGTGCAGAAATTAGCCACACCAAGCAAGAAGAGGACTTTTTTGTGACCTTTGACTATTTTTTGGTGAATTAAAATGAAAAAGCACTTAACAGCAAGTTACAAAGTTGAGCTCCTTCTCCTGCTGCTGTGAAAAAAATGCATTGGGTTGAATGAGAGCAGAGAGCTCCCTATTTAAAATTATTATCTAAGAATGGAAGAATGAAGAATGGAATGGAATTGTTTGTTTGTGTATGTGTGCATGTATGACTGTGGCCCCGTCCATACGAACCCGGGTATTTTTGAAACCGTGTGTTTCTCTACACGGTTTGGCCTTTCGTCCACACGTAACCGCAGAACTGGGCTCCTGAAACCGGAGTTTTTTGTAACCGGAGTCCAGGGTGAACTTTTTCGAAAACTCCGGTTTCAGCTTCACGTGTGGACAGGAAAACCGGACATTTTTCAGAAATCCCTGCCCTCCCTAGTTAGTTACTGTTGCTAGCACGTCAAGTTCTCGACGCTGACCATGCGCTGACCACTCAGAAGCTCCTGTGAATATCAATAATCACTAAACATGCCGACACTAATACAAAACCGCGTGGTCACCATATGTGGTTACATGCTGCTATTCCGACATGCCGCTATTTCGACATTGACTTCTAATTTTATTTTTCAAGCGTCCCACTATTCCGAGATTCTTTTTTTCATTGTCGGAGTAGGGGCACTTTACTATTTTTCAAACATTCAGCTTTTCCGACATTGATTGATTAGGCTACGTTATAGTCAGACCTGTCCTGATTTTTTTTCTTCATCTGAGAACACAAATACATAGGCCTATAAGAGAGAAGAAAAAACAAACCCTCCAAGTTTAAAAACACACCGGCAGCAGCACCCCTGATCTGCAGCTACTGAGACTGTTATTATTCTGTCACTGAAGTCAGCTGAAGAGAGAATAACTTTGTTGCTGCTCCACAGAGAGCACATGGCTAATTAATATGCACGTGCTGACCATATATGGTTGTGTCTAGCATAGATATATAAACGTTTATATATCTATGGTGTCTAGGCATTCCGGGGGCAGAGGTGTGTTCACGTGCACAAATGCACACCATTCTTGTATCCAGTTTGATTTATCAAAGAGAAATTGCGGAGAGTTGTGCATGCACAGTTTGATAGATCTGAAAAAGGTGTAAATATTTTGGGTGTCTTTTCTCCGTAGGCCTAAGCAAAACATTTAGTAGCAGCAGTTTTACACTGCTTACTTACAGTTTTGATAAATGAGGCCCCAGGCCCTAAGCCCAGAGCCCAGACGCTCACAGACGCAGCTCTCCGCTGTCCGTGGTGCTGAAGGTGACAGGTTAACTTGACAAACAAACTGCAGCATAGTTCTGTTTGTTTATCATGTGTGTTAGTTTTGTTTGCGACTTGATAGTTGAGTTGTTGAAATTAAGAACATCACTCCCTCATCAAACCGGTGACAGGCATGCTGAAAAGAAAAGAGAGAGAGACGCGCCTGGGTATCGCAGCTGTAAAAAAAAAAAAAAAAAATCGGAATAGCGGTATCAAAAAGTGTCGGACTACCGGCATGTCTAGATAGAGGGATGTCGTCTAATAGCGGGATGTCTAAATAGAGACATGTCGGAATAGCGGGCGGACCCCACCATGCTGATATGGCTAAAATAGGCTTTTATCAAATTGTAAATTGCGGTCACTTCCCCACTGTGTTGCTTCCTTCCGTCCTGTACATTTGTTTTCAATGAAGCCTTTCAGAATCAATCAGTGGATCGATGGATTATCGTTGCGATGTGTGTATTTGTGTATTTTCGTATCTGTCATAAACAAGAGATTACGGGCGGGTTGTTAGTAGCGCGGACTCGCGGTGCCGGTCAGTTTGAGCTGTTTGAGCCTCCACTCTCTCTGTAGGAGTTATAGCTGCTTTCCTGTTAGGAGTGATATCACCACCTACTGCTTTGGAATGCACATGAAGACGGATTTGCGGTTTCATGTGGACGGAGTTATTTTTTATCACACCGGTGGTGTGGACGCGAATTTTTTTTTAACCGGGGTCCAGAAAAGTTCGGTTTCAAAAATACCCGTGTTCGTGTGGACTAGGCCTGTGTGTGAGTGTCTGTGTGTGTCTGTCTGTGTGAGTGTGATGCCTGTGTTTGTGCGTGGACATCCTCTGTCAGTCTGGTTTATCATGTGTGTGTGTGGGGCTGTGTTTAAAAACATCTTAACGAGCGGCCAGGCTGCACCTGCACTATAGACTTTGTTAACGAGCTGGCCCCAACAGCTGGCCACTGCACACAGAGCAGAGCAGAGCAGAGCAGAGAGATTTGAGCTCAGAGCAGCTTCTGAAAACAGCCCAGAAAAAGAGAACCGTACCTCTTATCAGAATGTGGTCCTGACCATCTGGGCAAGGAGACCTTCCTGAGCACATTGATGTGCATTAAATGTTTGTAGGGCAAAAACTTTTCTCAGGGTCGCAAGGTAGAAAAGGGGGACATTTCTGCTTTTCTAAAAAAATCAGCTCCTACTTTTATATTGAAGTCAATGAGCCACTGGAGCGGGTCTAGCTGGACAATTAGGCTCACTGAGACAATTCTGTAAGTCTGTCTGCTGTTTTGAGCACATTAAATGAGACACGACAAGTGTGGCTACAAACCGGTGAGGAAATCATGTGTCTAGAGTTTAATTTGTGGCCGTGCTGGCAATTTATCCAGAAAAAATCCTGAATGTTTTTTCGATCCCTCTCACTCTAACGATGATGTCACTCACTCTGACCCAACCCCATACACACTCATTGAAAAGTGTGAAATTTGTCAGAAATCCTCATGTGCTTTTAAAGGATTTATCTCAAAAACGGTACAAGCTATGAAAAAGTTGTAAATACAGGATGAATACATTAGAAGTTTGTCTACAGCTCAGGATTTGAATGAAGTCTCTAGCTGAAAGTATGTGGACGCTTTAAAGGCTGAAAGAAGTAAGAAGATTTGAAGAGTTTCAAGACTGTTCCAATGCATTCTCTATGGGGAAAAAAAAATCAGAAATAGTTGAATATTGCAAAAAGTATGAATAGTTGAAAAGAGAAAAGACATAGCACACCTGTCCCGAAAAGGCTGAACATTTTGATATTTGAATTGTTGAAATAGCACAAAGTATGAAGGACTAGTTACATGACGAAGAAAGGCAGAAAATGGCCGAACCGAATAACAATAGTGTGAATGCTTCCAGCATTCACACTAATAATGAACTAGAAACAGCATTTCCTAACGGAACATGCGTGTGAATGCTGAAACCCAATGCTGAACCATGCTGAATTAGCAGAATAAATTGACAAAGACATGCGGAATGGCATACAAGAAACATGTCCGTGGAAGGAATTGAACCCACAACTCCATGAGTGGTAACCTAACACACTAACCATACGGCCACAGAGAACCTGAGTTACAATGAGCTTTATACTATGAGGAATCAAAGACTGTCCAATGACAGCTGAATAATTGGAATCAAAAGTCAAGCAATGATGTGAAATGACTGAGGCAGGAATCGAACCTATGACCTTATGATCATAAAGCCTTTACTCTGCCACTCGGCTACAGAGAGCACACTGCTTTCAAGACTGTTGTCATTCATTGTAATGTGATGATGTGCTGCAAACTGGTACGAGTAATCAAGGAGATAACAAACACCTGTAACCAATTGAAGGCGGTGGAGGAGAGCAGAATTCAACATAACATAACAAGAGTTCTTCCCTTAGATTCGAACCAGTGACCTTGGGGTTGGCAAACGGCCACCCTAACCCCTACACTACAGTGGAGATGTGAAGAAGAGAGGTTGAGACTTTGATGAATGTGAGATTTTTCAATGATGCTTAAAAAAAAGTAAGGAAAGTGCAGAAATTAGCCACACCAAGCAAGAAGAGGACTTTTTTGTGACCTGTGACTATTTTTTGGTGAATTAAAGTGAATTAAAAAGCACTTAACAGCAAGTTACAAAGTTGAGCTCCTTCTCCTGCTGCAGAGCAGAGTGCTCCCTGGCTGCATTTGAAAAATATTTTAAATTATTATCTAAGAATGGAAGAATGAAGAATGGAATGGAATTGTTTGTTTGTGTATGCGTGCATGTGTGACTGTGTGACTGTGTGTGAGTGTCTGTGTGTGTCTGTGTGTGAGTGTGATGCCTGTGTTTGTGCGTGGACATCCTCTGTCAGTCTGGTTTATCATGTGTGTGTGTGGGGCTGTGTTTAAAAACATCTTAACGAGCGGCCAGGCTGCACCTGACCTGTTCTATTTAAAGACTTTGATAACGAGCTGGCCCCTACAGCTGGACCAACTGCACACAGAGCAGAGCAGAGCAGAGAGATTTGAGCTCAGTGCAGCTTCCGAAAACAGCCCAGAAAAAGAGAACCGTACCTCTTATCAGAATGTGGTCCTGACCATCTTGGCAAGGAGACCTTCCTGAGCACATTGATGTGCATTAAATGTTTGTAGGGCAAAAACTTTTCTCAGGGTCGCAAGGTAGAAAAGGGGGGCATTTCTGCTTTTCTAAAAAAATCAGCTCCTACTTTTCTATTGAAGTGGATGAGCCACTGGAGCGGGTCTAGCTGCACAATTAGGCTCACAGAGACAATTCTGTAAGTCTGTCTGCTGTTTTGAGCACATTAAATGAGACACGACAAGTGTGGCTACAAACCGGTGAGGAAATCATGTGTCTAGAGTTTAATTTGTGGCCGTGCTGGCAATTTATCCAGAAAAAATCCTGAATGTTTTTTCGATCCCTCTCACTCTAACGATGATGTCACTCACTCTGACCCAACCCCATACACACTCATTGAAAAGTGTGAAATTTGTCAGAAATCCTCATGTGCTTTTAAAGGATTTATCTCAAAAACGGTACAAGCTATGAAAAAGTTGTAAATACAGGATGAATACATTAGAAGTTTGTTTACAGCTCAGAATTTGAATGAAGTCTCTAGCTGAAAGTATGTGGACGCTTTAAAGGCTGAAAGAAGTAAGAAGATTTGAAGAGTTTCAAGACTGTTCCAATGCATTCTCTATGGGGGAAAAAAAATCAGAAATAGTTGAATATTGCAAAAAGAATGAATAGTTGAAAAGAGAAAAGACATAGCACACCTGTCCCGAAAAGGCTGAACATTTTGATATTT
This sequence comes from Trachurus japonicus, assembly GCF_045865225.1. NCBI lineage: Eukaryota > Metazoa > Chordata > Actinopteri > Carangiformes > Carangidae > Trachurus > Trachurus japonicus. The sequence continues at coordinate 4,505,771 of NC_140909.1, forward strand.
GAATTGTTGAAATAGCACAAAGTATGAAGGACTAGTTACATGACGAAGAAAGGCAGAAAATGGCCGAACCGAATAACAATAGTGTGAATGCTTCCAGCATTCACACTAACTAGGGAGGGTTAAGAAGATAAGACAAGAATAAAACGAGATAAAAATCAACAAACCAAAAAATTAAACAGAAAGAAAGAAAGAAAGAAAGAAAGTCACGACATATCAACAGATGAAGTCATATGTGGCCTTGCACATTTCTTATCATCGGTCTGGGACTGTCTAAGTATAACCCCCCCCCCCCCCTGGATGATTTCACTTAGATCCCTCGGCCACATGCCCAGAAAACTGTTGTCATTCCCCTTTAACTTGGCACTTAGTCTCTCCACAGGAAGAACTCTCTCTCTCGGTGGGAGGTTTTTCTCACTGGTCCAATTGAACGAGATACATTTTCTAGCCAAAAATAAAAGATTGTCCAGTCGTCTTGATCTGGTACGACCGGCCACGTCTTCAGCTGAGCGAGCGGTCGACTGCACCTGTTCTTCATATTGATAAACACACTGGACGCAGCATGAACTGTCAGTCCTGCTGCTTTGGGGTCAAACCAAAAAGTCCTTGTACCACCAAAACAGTTCTTTTCTCTATAAACCACAATTATAAAAGGGGATGTCGCTAAAATACCTGATACAACTCAAATAAACTCAGTTATTACTATTTGCATTATTTTTTTAAAGTTTTGCATTGTCCAAAGAACTGTATTTTCTGTTTGCATGAAACAATGTCGCCCTTTAATTCAAATGAATGAGTATGTCTAGCCTGGGTTTACCCATGATGCCTTGCAGAGCAAATTTAATCGCTCTGCAAGTCAGCCTGGAAACCATGGACCCAATTTCCCCCTCAACTAGGCAGCCAATCACAGAGCGGGGGAGACGATGACGACACACCGAGGCTACTTTGTTGATAGCTTGTTGATCCAACATGGCGGCAGACGCTTTAACTTTCGATGCAGCGTTAGAAAGTAGTTTAGACCGCAAGTTTATTTTGAACAAAGAGCAACGTTTAGCTTTTTTTCCTCATCGGTTTTCTGTCGCTTGCAAATGGATACCACTTTTCTTTGTAACAAATAGACACACCAAAAAACATCCAAATACCTCCATGCTGCTCGTATGTAATGTCCGTCTTGTATTGAAGCCCCGAAATGCAAAATTCGTCAAATTTGGACGAACCAGGGTCTGTCCTCTTCCCAGTTCGTCCAAATTTGACGAACTGGGAAGAGGAGCTTCGAAAAGCTTCCGCTACAAAACAAGCTTGAAATATAGACTTATTTAATTTTTTTCAGGGCAATTTCTCATGTCAGGGCTTCAATACAAGACGGACATTACATACGAGCAGCATGGAGGTATTTGGATGTTTTTTGGTGTGTCTTTTTGTTACGAAGACAGTTGGTATCCATTTGCAACCGTCATATGGACATGCACTGCTACGCCGAGACCCCCTGTAACTCAGAGAAGCCACGGAGGACTCTGAAACTTCTCCCAGCCCTTAGTCCACATGAGGGGGAGGAGGAGATAATGAGTGAGAAATTTCAATTTTGGGTGAACTATCCTTTTAATGGGTGGTTCCCAGACTGAATTTCAATCTACACTGAGATGAGGTCTGGTGTTAGTGTGTCCTCTTTCCTGTCACATTCTTTCAGTGCATCCATTAGTGCTGCCGGTCTGTCACAGGGCTAACACATATAAATAGGTAACCATTCACACACACACACACACACACACACACACACACACACACACACACACACACACACACACACACACACACACACACACACACACACACACACACACACACACACACACACACACACATTTCATATTTATAAATCTGACTCACCACCAGGCCGGTCCGGACCGTGACCACCAGCTTCAGCCAGGGAGGAAACTTGGGGACGATCTTGGTGATGAAGGTGGCGATGGTGTCTCCGTAGTCCGGCTTGTGGAACTCCGCCTCGTTAAGACTATCGACCAAGATGATGTAGTCTTCCTCAGGCAGCCGCCGCTCTGAGAGGGGAAAGCAAACACACACACAAACACACAAACAAACACACAAACAAACAGAGGCTGAAGCTCATAAAAGCACCAGATATACTGTAAATCACATTAACCAGATAATAAAGACAGATGTAGGGAGGTTTAATCAGGGCTTTCAAGGCTAAAACACAGATGCATCTTTGATTTCCAGCACCGGAAACATTGAGAGAGATGAAAAAAAACAAAAAAAACAACAACACACACCGTCTTCTGATATTGATTATATCCTGCAGAGCGAGGCCAGAGGCCGTCGGTGTGTATTATCTGGAAACAGGACGTATCCGTCATGTTTCACATCATCTCTGCTGTCGCTGCATTACATCCCCGCTGGCCTCGGTGAGGACTCACACACTCAGACACAAGGGCTCTCCAGGTTTTTTTTTTTTTTACTAACCTGCTTAATAGAGATGGAGTAGACGAACCACTCCTGTGCTGCTGTAGCCTACACTCAGACTGTGGAGGGGCCGCGGCCGTTGTAATAATAATGATAACGCATCAATCTGGGCTGACTAAACTGTATCATCATGAGCAATATTACGCCCCAGAAGAGTCTCAGGCAGCGAGCCGCCATCTCTCTCCAGAGAATTAGTGTGTGTGACCTTGAAATCCAGTGGGGCTGCTGATGATTCACTCAAAAATCAACACTCATCATTCCCTATGTAAATGACCTAACATCTGTTTCGCACCGTGCAGCGCTTCAAACCGCTGACCTTAAACTGTGCAGGGGAAAAAAATAATCTATGAGCCCGTCGTCGTCGTCGTCATTAACGAGCTATTCCACACAGGAGATGGCAGAAAGCCGCCTAATTGCGTTGTGAGGGGAGCAGACAGTTTCCCACCTTAAAACTGATACTATTTTAAACTTTTAAAGGGTCTTTAAATTTAAATATCACATCAGCACATTTGTCTTTAAAGGGATAGTTCACCCAAAATTGAAGTTTCAGAGTCCTCCGTGGCTTCTCTGAGTTACAGGGGGTCTCGGCGTAGCAGTGCATGTCCATATGACGGTTGCAAATGGATACCAACTGTCTTCGTAACAAAAAGACACACCAAAAAACATCCAAATACCTCCATGCTGCTCGTATGTAATGTCTGTCTTGTATTGAAGCCCCGAAATGCGAAATTGTTCAGAAAAAAATTAAATAAGTCTATATTTCAAGCTTGTTTCCGTCCAAATTGGACCAGGAAGAGGAGCTTCCGCTACAAACAAGCTTGAAATATAGACTTATTACATTTTTTTCGGGACAATTTCGCATTTCGGGGCTTCAATACAAGACGGACATTACATACGAGCAGCATGGAGGTATTTGGATGTTTTTTGGTGTGTCTTTTTGTTACGAAGACAGTTGGTATCTATTCTCAACCGTCATATGGACATGCACTGCTACGCCGAGACCCCCTGTAACTCAGAGAAGCCACGGAGGACTCTGAAACTTCTCCCAGCCCTTAGTCCACATGAGGGGGAGGAGATCATGAGGGACATTTCAATTTTGGGTGAACTATCCTTTTAAGTGTGTGTGTGTGTGTGTGTGTGTGTGTGTGTGTGTGTGTGTGAGAGAGCTCCATTACCCTTGCGCAGGCTGGCGATCGGCTCTAAGACGCCCTTCCTGAAGGCAGCGATGGGGTCCTGGACGCAGGACCTCAGGCTCAGCGTGTTCTGCAGCTGCGGCTCCTGCACCAGCAGCTCCCTGTACGGCGCCAGCTGTGGAGCTCTGGCCAGCAGGGCGGCGACGCTGTGCACAAACTCGGGTACGAGGCAGGTGTAGGTGTTGTCGGCTTGGCAGAAATGGTACGCCACCACCTGGTAGAGAGAGAGAGAGGCAAAAACTTGTTAACCTTCGTCTTGTGTTAGCTTCCTGCTACCATCTATGGTGTTAGGGTCAGTTTTAAATCAGCTGTAAAATACACTAAAAACATTTGATTTCATCCATCTGTTTTTCTTCTCTTGGTTACATTGTTAGGCTTCCTTATCCATGAAAATATTGGTTTTAATATTTTTTGCCCCTGAGCCTTTTTTGTCAGTTTACCCCTTGGCTTCAACTGAACCTTCCTCTTGTAGCTTTCTGCTTCCATCTATGGTGTTAGTGTCGGTTTTGACCCGAGTCTTAAATCAGCTGTAAAACACACTAAAACAATTATTTATCATCCCATTTGTTTCTCATCTCTTGGTTACATTGTTAGGCTTCTTTATCCATGAAAATGTTGGTTTTGCACTTAACTGTCAGTTTTTATTGTTATAACCAGGTCAATATTGACCCTAACACCACAAATGTCATAATTTTAACCAGAGCATTTTAGAAAATTGTGTTTTATTTTGTTTAAATAGAGGTTCCTGACAAAGTCAAAAAGCCCTGATGCTATAAATAAATCTATGTGGTACTTTTATGCATTTAAAACCTGAAAACGGGTCAGTGGTGACTTCAACACAAGAGAAAGGTAAAACATCTTTTGTAATGTAATAAATGGAGCATTATCAGTAATAAAACGTATTACCCTGTTTCCTTAAAAGTAAACATGTAGAGGGGTATGATGTGTGACGTTATGATTCAAGATGGCCGACTATCATCTTCCCCGCTCACTGCTGTTTTATTTTGTCTGCACAATTATCAATTATCATCACGTGCAACATGATTGGTTCTCTGAATAGTTCAGGTTTGGATCTGGGATTTTCAGATGTCGATCAAAGTCACGTCTGCTCCTGACAGCCAGGCTACACTTTTGCACAAAATAATAATAAATATTCTTCATTTTTTGTCTATGGGGGAGGCTGTAAGTCTTTCTGAGTCAAAAGGATCAAGTTAAGTTAAGTTACAAGTAGAGATGCACCGATCCGATGTTAAGATCAGATATGGACCCCATCGAAAACGAGATGATACATCTCAAGGGGTTTATCCAAATAAATACATTTCAAACATTATAAATATCCAGCTAGATTGTGTCGGATAATGGGGCCGATCCATGACACCGATCAATTCTAAAGTCAAGCCTGATGAACTTCACTGTCTTCCTCATGGTGAGGTGTACAGTTTATTAATTCAACAGTGGTATCGGTAGCAGCATTGGGACTGAAAAAGCCGAATCGGTGCATCCATGGTCACGAGTCATTAGTGCTCAAGTCAAAGTTGAGTCCAAGTTTTTCTTGATTCAAGTCTGAATTTGTCAAAGTTTGTGTCTCAGGTCCACACGAGGCCAAAAGTTTTCAGTCTGTAAAAACTGGAGGTTGTGAATCTAATGGGAGGGAAAAAAAACATTTGAAAAAAGGTCTTCAGTTCGTTCATCCATCTTCCATCGGCACAGACTTAAACTAAAACTAATGCACTGAATATAAAACTTACAACTATTTACACGTGTGCTTTCAGCCTGAACGCACAACAACAACAACAACAACCACCTGGTTTATTTTGAATCTGATGAGCCACAGTCTGAATCTATAAGGAGCCAGGTTTTTACAGTGATTACATGATGCACATTCCTGTCATCACTGTAAATAGTGAGGTCAGCTGATTGTAGCATTGTGTGTGTGTGTGTGTGTGTGTGTGTTTACGTGTGTGATGTGGTGTTTGTGCAGCAGCAGGAGGAGGAGAACAAATATTACTGCCTGAATTGAGCTGCTGTTCAGAGGGAATTATCTTTTCATACCCCGAGACGAGAAGACGGACACTAATGTCACAGAGAAATAACCCTAAAACCAGCTGATGCATCAACATATTACTGCAAAACATACAGCAAATATATGTTGGTTTATTCAGGCAATAGAACAACGACTAATAATAATCTGGATTTCTGCACCGAAGGAGTCTGTAAACTGCAGCAGATAAATAAACGAATAAAATACATAAAGGTGTTTGTGCATCGATCTATTAGAGATTTAGAAGACGTCCCAGCCTCAGCCGTGAGCGGTCCACGTAGGCAGCGAACATTATCAATGATTTTACTTGGGTGAACATCACAAGTAGTCTGACTTGTTCCCATGGAAACTCTTATTGAGGCCATGTTAGTAAATTTAGAAGCTTCCATGTCATCTTACGACGTGATGCAATCAGCAGCAGCAGCAGCAGCAGCAGCAGCAGCATCAGCAGCAGCAGCAGCATGTCGGACATGTGCTCACAGAGAGAAAAAAGAGAATCTGACATTAAAAAACCTCGTGGTGCAAACGGGGCAGCCGGCGTAGCTGTGTATGAAATAAATAAAGAAATAAAATGAAATGTTGAGGTGTGTTTATCACTTTGAAACGATCCCTCCCTCGCCTGTAACAGCTCATAGCTCCCCACAGCACTGTTTGGGCTGATGGATTATATTACCGCACTTACTTACAAATCTGCAGAGAGGAGTGCAGGAAGCCATAATACATAATACAACACATGGCTATAAAAACAAGAGACTCTAATGTGAGTACAATTGCTTTTCTTACGTCTGTTGTGACTGCAGGTGAGTCAGCAGACTGAACACAGAGACCTGTACTGAACTGTGACTGTGTGCTGTTGTATCTCTGTGAGGACCGGTGTGTCCACGCTGCTGCTGCTTTAAAGAGTCTGAGTGGAGTCGGAGAGGAGATGTGGAGCTTGATTGATGAACAAAGTCAGATTTAAGGTTTAAAAGGCAAAAGTGGAGGAGGGCAAGAAGTCGCGCCGATGGATCAGAGATTAGCTCCATGTTTTATGGTGAATATGCTCAGTTTGTCCACAGTGATCGACGAATGGACCGAGTTTTATTTTGAAAAGTTAGCAGTTCAAGTTCACACAACAGAAACTACAGCGCCGGCCCAAACTCTCAAACCTATAGTTAGCAGGTCCAGCACCAAGGTTGAATAATTTATAGTGTTAAAGTGATAGTTCAACATTTTGGCAAATTGGCCCATTGTCATAATCCCTATAGTCATAGCAGTAGGTTCGTTACCTTTAATTGTAGGTGTAAGCTATTTTCAGTACGGCGGAGCGCAGCAGCTGGCTGCTCAGAGCTACGCTATGGAGGCTAAGGGAATTTCTTGGTTTCCCTCATTAAACTCATCAAATTCAACATCCCAAAACTCCACAGCGCTTTTGTAGACAAGTTGTGACCTGCACAACCACCACGCTATGAGATAATGACGGAACGATACGAAATGGAGCCGTTTTCGAGGTAAATTCAGGGTAAATACGGAGACTGCTTGCTGAAAAACTGTCCCTGAACGCAACGCGCATCAGCGGTTTTGTATGAATTTACCTCGAAAACGGCTCCGTTTCATATTGTTCCGTCATTATCTCATAGCGTGGTGGTTGTGCAGGTCACAACTTGTCTACAAAAGCGCTGTGGAGTTTTGGGATGTTGAATTTGATGAGTTTAATGAGGGAAACCAAGAAATTCCCTTAGCCTCCATAGCGTAGCTCTGAGCAGCCAGCTGCTGCGCTCCGCCGTACTGAAAATAGCTTACACCTACAATTAAAGGTAATGAACCTACTGCTATGACTATAGCGATTATGGCAATGGGCCAATTTGCCAAAATGTTGAACTATCCCTTTAAGGTAAATATGCTCAGTTTGTCCACAGTGAGTTTTATTTTGAAAAGTTTGCAGTTCAAGTTCACACAACAGAAACTACAGTACAGCCCAAACTCTCAAACCTTAGTTAGCAGGTCCAGCACCGAGGTTGAATAATTTATAGTTTTAAAGGGATAGTTCAATATTTTGGTAAATTGGCCCATTGCCATCGGTGCAAGCTGTTTTTAGAACGGCGGAGCAGAGCCGTGAGCTGCTCAGAGCTACGCTACGGAGGCTCATAATGGGATTTCTTGGTTTCCCTCATCATCAAACTCATCAAATACACAATCCAACAACTCCACAACGCTCTGGTGGACAAGTTGTGACCTGCACATTCACCACGCTATGAGATAATAACACAACGTTACCACACAGAGTTGTTTTAGAGGGAAATACAGAGACTGATGATGAAAAACTGTCCCTGAAGGCAACGCGCATCAGTGGTTTTTGCATGAATTTCCCTCTAAAACAACTCTGTCTGGTAACGTTGTGTTATTATTTCATAATAAAACAGCTTGCACCGACAATTAAAGGTAACAAACCTACTGCTATGACTATAGGGATTATGGCAATGGGCCAATTTGCCAAATGTTGAACTATCCCTTTAAAAGGAATATAAACATGTGTGTGTGCAGGATGAATCATCAAACGACTGAATATGTTTTGTGCATCGATTTTGATGTGAAAATAGTCAAACAATATGTATTTTTGGACATTGATTTGGTTTATATCAAGAGAAGAGTGAACAATTGACATGTGGATACAGGACTCGAGCTGGGAAATACATTTTTCATTTCATGGGGTCTTTAAATGAATCAGTAGCTTAGCATAAAGACAGGAAACAAGGTGAAACAGGTAGTGTGTATGTGTGCAGGGAACATTATCCGTCTACCTGCACCTCTACAGCTCACTAGCATGATATGAATCATACAGAGAGGAAAGGAACTGTGTCTCTCAGCCTTAACTTTATAATTAGTGAACAGAAAAGTATCTGAGTTTTATCGGTCTTCTCATCCAAACCTCTGCAGGGAAAAAAGCGAATGAATGCACTTAAAGGGATAGTAGCATTTTTTTAAAGTGTGGTTGTATGATCTCCAAATAGCCCCTAAGTACTTTAATTGCAGTAGAAGACTCTCTGCACTCCTCCCGTTAGCAACGCCAGCCCATAATAGCCCTGCCCAGAGATTTACAACATACAGTGTTGTGAACAGACCCAAAGAAACGGCCTATTTTCACGGCCTAAAAGAGGTTTTACCTGAAAAAAAATACACAGTTCCATTGTTCACTATAATATAATTTTTTCCAGCCCTTCAAAGTGCAGGAAAAACACAGTTTTTATTTGGACCTAACCAACTGCTGATCGGCGGGCGCTAACCCTGGGCGGAGGGATACGTGAGTTGGTTAGATCCAAATAAAAACTGTGTTTTTCCTGCACTTTGAGGGGCTGGAAAAAATTATATTATAGTGAACAATGGAACTGTGTTTTTTTTCAGGTAAAACCTCTTTTAGGCCGTGAAAATAGGCCGTTTCTTTGGGTCTGTTCACAACACTGTATGTTGTAAATCTCTGGGCAGGGCTATTATGGGCTGGCGTTGCTAACGGGAGGAGTGCAGAGAGTCTTCTACTGCAATTAAAGAACTTAGGGGCTATTTGGAGATCATACAACCCCACTTTAAAAAAATCCCTTTAAGAAAATGTCAAACTTTTGCTTTTGCAGGTCAGAGTTTGCGATCAGAGATGTGAAGTTTTCAAACTGTGAGTCTGAGTCTCCTCCCACGAGTGCAGAAACAACACAAACACGAGGAGTTAGAGTGAGTGAGTGAGTGATGCAGCCTAACGTACCTTGGCAGCGAGGCATCGGAGAGCCTCCTTCCTCTGCGCCGCTCCGTTGCCTGTTCCAGCAGCAGCAGCAGCAGCAGCAGCAGCAGCAGCAGCAGCAGCAGCAGTCTGGGTGGACTGGGAGTCGGCCGGCTGCTTGGAGGCTGTTTTAGCCGTCCTATCCCCACCTGCACACGTCAACACAGCAGCAACAACAACAACAACAGTTACAATAACAATAACAAAGGCAATAAAAAGCTGCCATTTACATTCACACTCGCTGGATGAAGTCTCCTGTGTGAGCACGTCAGGAGGGAAGTCAACGAAGAAACACAATTAAACTGCTGCAGTTAATTAGTAGTACATCTGTAAGCAAGACTAGTGGAAACTACAGTATGACATTAAGTGCAACCAACCAGCAGCCAGAGTGTTTGTTCCCTCACAACACCCCCCATCGTACACTATACCCCCTCTGTTAGGTTTAAGTCAAAATGACAACACAGTACAGATATCAATGAATTATACAATGATGCTGAAAAATGAATGACACTGTATTGTCTTTGTGATGGGACTGTACTTCTGCTGCTTCTGCTGCTTCTTCCCTCTGAGTTGCTTCTTATTCAGGCACATCAGGTGATAAAACACATCTGCATCAACTCATCTTTTGTTTTGTGTTTTTTTATCTTCAGGTGTGATGCGTTTCATTTACAAAAAAAAAAACCCCATCAAAGCAACACAACAAGAACAACAACAACACGCCATTTATTGTGTAATGTGCTTAAACTGGTTGTTGCTGTTGTATTAGAGGTTGTTTTCTATTTTTTCCCTCAAGACAAAAGAACAATTCGAGTGCCACTCATGGAAAGAAGACGAAGACGAAGAAGGAGAAGAAGGAAAAAAACAACAATCTCAGTCCCGTTACACAACTGCAATCAGCAGAGAAACCTCAGGGGGGAACTTGAAAGAAGAGTGCGTGACCCAGATACCAACTCCTTCTCAAAAAAAGCCGTATTTTTTCCCACTATGTTACAAGAATCTGACTTTACTGGATGCATGTATGAATTCTACTTTTACATAAATTCGGCGAGACACTAACAGGCAAAAACACTGTTTTTTCATGCACTGAGCAATTTTAAGATTTGGGGCTATTTTTCTTCCTTAACATGTATTCTCTCAGAAAAGTCGAAAGAAATGGTAGGAAATCCACATAAAGGTGGTTATTTTACTCATTTTGTCTCTTTCATCAGTAAATTTCTCCTAAATTCACCAAAAGTTAGTCTGACCCATGTCATGTCAGGTATCATTGTAAAGCTCTCTCTCTCCTGAACAATTATGTAGGCTCCAAAAATGGTCATTTCCTTTGTATCAGCAACCAATCATAAAAGTATGATTTACATTAACAGTCTATGGAATTTTACAGTACAAGTCTTTAAAGGCTGTTTTCTCAAAATGAGTTTTCCCTCAGACTCTGAGCTAGAAATCTCCACTTCAGCAGCACTTACAGACACCAAACCTTCCAGTTTTATTCCTGTCTGTATTCTGAAGGTTTTTTACAGAGGGGGTTGTTGATATATCATTCACAGCCTGATTTATACAACGTTTTATTCCTAAAAACAGGGCGAAAATAGATTTTTTTAGGGCTGATGACAGTATTTTCTCATTTACAAAGTGATAAAAAGAGATATCCAAAATCCCCTCTGTAAAAACCTTTGACTCTATAATATGTCAACAAAATAAAACAAGAATTTTGAAAGGGGCTTTATCCATTTTTCAGATTTCGGTTCTGGAAATGTATGCAAATTAGCGCATATTTCATCAGATATTGCCTCATTTACATATTTAAACATAAAATTGGACAAAACTTGTAATACAAAAAATATTTGTCTTAATGTGAGTGTTAAACTTGGGAAGTTTCATGGTGATATGTGTTAGTTAAAATTTGTACCCTATTCACCTGTAGTGTCAGAGATTAAAGGTGCAGTTGAGGATTCTTACATTTCGGGGAGGTGCCGGGGCTCTGGGGGACGCTGGGACCCCCCTGTGGCGTGCGCACGCCGTGACAGCTGAGCGTCACCAGGCGCCAGATGATGGCCGTCTTCCCGGACCCCGCGTTGCCGACGACGACGGCGCCGCGCCCCTCGCAGCTGCTCGTCTTCCTCAGCACCTCCTCCAGACGCGCAAACAGCCAATCCCGGCCCACGAAGGGCGTGTCGGCGGTGATGCCGGGGACCTCGAACAGCAGCGGCTTCAGCATGATGTCGGCCTGTCTGAACGCCACCAGCCTCCCTGGGTGCAGATTGGAGAGGAAGGAGGAAGATTTAAAGGAGAATTCCGGTCATTTTTTACCCCTAAATTGTTGTCCTGAAGGTCACCCGGTGTTGTGGGGAGCAAAACAAAAAACACGACTACAATTGATGCAGGCAAACCAGAGTTACACCATGGCTAGACGGCGCTAGTGATCGGGACAACGCTAAACTATGGGGGCAATTTTTTCAACCACATTGAACACTCTATGGTACATGACTCGAATCCTTATGACACACCACTGAACTCATACACTGTACGGTTATACTGAGTTTATAAAACGGAAAGGTGAAATCCAGCGATCTGATTGGTTGTTAACCGTGGTATAATGAGCATATACCACGGCTACTATTCTAAAGCCTTATCACAGCGTAGGCTATCACTCCGCCTCAGGCGCGTACGACTGGTATGAATGGAAGTTGTTGTCATGTATCCATGACAACGGACTGTTGCAGTCCGTAGCAACAGACAGTTGATGTTTTTAGGATGTTAAAAATGTAGTAAAGTAGTGTAATTGACATGTTGAAGGTGAACTTTGACCTCCAGAGGGTTAACAATGGTAGAGGGGACTGAGCAGTGACAGAGCTACTTGGAGCTAACGTCTGGAGAGGTGGGACTAGTTTTTTCACAGTGAGGCTATTTTATTGGATAATATGTATTTCTGGTTGAATAAAACTACATGAAATTGATTGCGTATCCCTCTTTCATATTGCCTTTATTAGTAACCGTTTTATAAAAGCAATATATCACTCCAGTCCGTGGTCTATGCTCATTCTACCACGGCTAAGGGGCGTTGTTCGGCCCGACGCGAAGTGGAGGGACGACAACCCCGTGGTATAATGAGCATTTACCATCTGCATTTAGCCATGGTGTAACTCCGGTTTGCCTGCATCAATTTTAGTCGCGTTTTTTGTTTTGCTCCCCCCAACACTGGGTGACCATCAGGACAACGATTTAGGGGTAAAAAATGACCGGAATGCACCTTTAAATCTTCCTCCTTCCTCCTCTCCAATCTGCACCCACGGCCTGTCGTGATATAATGCTTAAATAAACAGTATAAACTTTGTGTTTTTGCATGTATTCACTCACCTCAGATAGCCCAACTCTGAAACGTCTAGCCATGGTGTAGCCTAACTCTGGTTTGCCTGCATCAATTTTAGTCGAGTTTTTTGTTTTGTTTCCCCCCCAACACTGGGTGACCATCAGGACAACGATTTATGGGGGCAAAAATGACTGGAATTCTCCTTTAAAGGTACATTGTGTAGGAATTCCTCCCATCTAGCGTTGCGGTTGTATATCGCAAGCAACTCAATGGTATTTTTCATGCTGCATTCACTTGAAATCGGGCAGACAGCAGACGGACGACAGCCGCTGCACGTTAACGGCATAAACAAGCCTCTATGTAAACAAGCGGTCCGTCAGCACGAGGCAAAACAATACACGTGACGATATGTTGCCATGGCGATGTGGTATTGTTTTACCGGCTTTCTCTGGACTTCTGTGACTAAAACGACATCTGGTTTGTTAGCGACGGCCGTCTGCAAAAACAGACTGAAGAACCAAATAATCGATTTATGTGAATAGATAACAGGAGAAGTTACACAATGTCCCTTTAAAGCTGCAGCAGAAGAATGAATATTGTGAGATTGGTTTGTGCATATTTACACACACATTCACACACACACACAAAATACCTTTGGCGTCATCATTTGTGCGTCCAGCTGTGTTGTGTTTGCGGACCGAGCCCCTGTGTCCCGCAGCCCTGTGGTTGTCCAGATAAGTCAAATCCTCCAGTCGAGTGGAGCTGGTCGCTGCAGAGAGAGACACAAACACACACACACACACACACACACACGCACACACACACACACACACACACACACACACACACACACACACACACACACACACACACACACACACAAACACACACACACAAACACACACACAAACAGGAGGAAACGGATCAAAAGTGTGAGAGAGAGCTGCAGGAAAATGTGCAAAGATACACACATGCATACCACGCAAGTGTCAAATTCACTGCTCGAGTCAATTATTGTCTCCATGGAGACGGGAGACATAAACAGTTGTTGCTCTGGATGATAGACACTCGATGACCTTGAGGAAAGAAAAGAGGAGGAAGGAGAGGAAGGAGAGGAAGAAGAGCAAAACACAATTCATGTGCCGCTCTGTAATCTGCAGCACAGACCTGCTGCTGCGACGTCAAATCTGTGACAACTGCTGCAAAAACACACACACACACACACACACACAATCTGTCAGCCGTCAATAACCAAACAAAATGCACGAACAAACGCGCACGAACAACAAGTCAAATAAGGAACGCGTCGAAGATACAGAAGAGCAAGAAAAACAACAGGGAAGAGTTAGTTTCACTCCCACAATCGGCCCCGTCCGTCCACCCACTCCCTCCGCAGAGCGCAGCAGGTCAGCCTGACTTTACTTTCTGCAGTTTTGCAAAGACGTTGTTTAATGTCGAGTCTTTAGTCCATGGGTATTTTGGAGAAGAAAAAAAAAGAAGAAAAAAAAAACTTGGCTTTGGAATAATTAACTTGGATCCTAAGTTTGGTCTTCAGTGTGTTAGGATGTCATGATGCAGAAAAGCACAGACTGATAAAAGACTGAGAAAATAGAAATAAAAAGTCCCGTGTGATGAAACGTACGGAGACTTATTAATCTTTGTGAGACATTTGTACACATTTGTAGTGTTGTTCATGTAACCCTTGAGGTCGGCTCCCTCTGGCCTGGATCAGAGTAGGCCCTCGGTCTACCTAATAAGTCTCTGCGTTGTGTATTTTTATTCCTTGGCTGCGGTGGAAGACGGAGGGAAGAACCAGGCAGGGAGACAGGATCTGGGTTGCTTGGTCTTTATCACAGGGCTTCACCTTAGCACAAAACATCAGGTTGTCACATTTACAAAACAAGAACATATCACACAACAATAAAACCTCCAGCATAATCCCTTCCCGTAACCAGTATAAGCAGCAGGTAACAGGTGTGTGCCAGGGTGATTGAAAGAGTATGTGTGGTTGTAACTGAGCGAGTGAGTGAGACTCTGTGTGTGTGTATGCAAAGAACCAACACATTTCTCCAGCATAATAAACTTAACAAACCCCCCAGAAGTCTCTTGCACCCATAACAGAATCCCCACATTAATATGACTCCTAACATTCATATTTGTCAAACCAATCACCTGTATAGTGACAAACTATAACTTATTTTTCCATCTCTAGTGGAGAGATGTAGCTCTAGCTGCTTACCTTAGCACAAAACATCAGGTTGTGACCTAAAATGGCCACAACCAACAAAGAAGAAGGCCACTGACAGTACTAGAGCAAAACAACAAGGGGGCGCCTCCTGGAGGCTCCTTGGATAAGTTCACCTCCTTACACCCACCCCCTCTTTCAGTGATGGCGTCCCAGCCATTTCATACAACCCCCCTCCCAAACACCCCCATGACAACCAGACACAACGTGTTCCTGATATGAGGTGTGAAGTGCAACATATGTGCAATGTGTCATGTTCAGTCTTTACCAGCCCCCATCTTCTTTTCTTTGGCCTCCTGCCACAGTCTGCGTCCTATTTCTATCTTTTGCTGATCCGAGACCGGTTTCACCAGTACTGAATGGTAGGACAACTTCTTGGGAGGGCGTCTAACTCTGGGCGGGTTTCTCCTGCCTTGCACAGGCTCTTTGGGAGCCACCTTCCGTCCTCCGGTCCCCCTTGGCTCAGTTCCAATCCCTGAAGTCTGTCCCAGACACTCGTCCTCCCCCTCGTCCTCCAGTTCGCTTTGATTCCCTCCTGTATACCTCTCCTTCGGCTGGGTTTCACTTGCAGTGTTCCCATGGTCCACCAACCGAACATCTTCCATAGCTTCTGTATCACTGCAATCAGCGCCGGCCTCAGTGTCTGGCTCCCTTATTATACACACCTCCCGCTGTGGCTCCAGGGGGAGGAACATGCACTGGGTGAGCAGATTTTGGTGGACCACTCTCTCCCTGTCTCCCTCTTCAGTCCGGACCACATACACAGGTATGTCAGGCTGTTTCTTTATGACAATGTAGGGCTGGCGTTCCCACCTATCTCCAAGCTTCTGTCTGCCTTCCACATGACAGATCTTAACAAGCACCCTGTCCCCAGGCTTGAAGTCTCGAGTCTTCGCCTTGCGGTCATATTGTTTCTTCTGCTGCTCTTTTGCGTGCCTGGACATCTGGTTGGCCTTTTCATAAGCATTACTCAGGCATTGCTGAAGGGCTTGACCGTATTCACTGTACTCACATGGTTCTACACTCTCTGGCAGCCCTAAGACAAGGTCAATGGGCAGCCTAGGATGTCTACCATACATTAAAAAGTATGGTGTGTATCCCGTTGAGTCATGGCGCGTACAGTTATAGGCATGCGTCATGGCGTCCACATGTTCGTGCCAGCAGGACTTCTCTTGTGGATCCAGTGTACCCAACATATCCATCAGGGTCCTATTAAATCTCTCGGTGGTTCCATTCCCCTGAGGATGATATGGGCTTGTGTGGGACTTTGTGATTCCAGTGATCTTGCACAACTCCTTCACTACAGCGCTCTCAAAGTTGCGACCTTGATCCGCGTGAAGCTTGGCTGGAAACCCAAAACGGCAGAGGAAGTTCCTCCACAACACCTTCGCCACTGTGCGAGCCTTCTGATCCCTGGTCGGGTAAGCTTGTGCAAAACGAGAGAAGTGATCGGTTACAACCAACACATTCTCAATCCCGCCTCTGGACCTCTCCAATGTCAGAAAATCTATACAGACCAGTTCCATTGGTGCGCTTGTGTGGATACTGACCAGGGGGCTCTAAGACCTGCTGTGGGAGTCTTCCGGAGACAGCACCTCTCACAATGTTCACACCATGCTTTGATATCATGGAACATCCTGGGCCAGTAAAAGCGCTCCCTCATCAGTGTGAATGTGCGGTCTAGGCCTAGATGTCCTGAATCATCATGGAGGGCTGTCTTGGCGAAGCTACGTAGCTTCTCGGGCAGCACCAGCTGTTCAACTGACCCTCTTTGTCCATCTTTAATTTTGCGGTAGAGGATGCCGTCCTTGACCACCAACCTCTTCCATTCCTTCAGGAGAACATGCACCTGTGCCCCGCCCTTCACACCGTCTCCTCTCTTTGGTTTGGTGTTAAGGGACCGATGGTGCAAAACGGGTCCAACCACAGGGTCATCTCTTTGGTCAATCCTAACCTGCTGCTTTGTCATTGCAGGCAGCGAGTCTGTTCCGATGCCATCATATGACTCAGGTTGCGGATTAGGATTGCATGGTTGTGGAGGACAATCTGTCTCAACCCCTGCAGCGTTTTCCTCTGCCTCATCCAACCTTGGAGACCTCCTCCTGGGCTTTACTCGCTGTGGGCAAGTCTGAAGGGCTTGTGCGACTTCCTGACTGGATAGTCTGGACAGAGCGTCGGCGTTGGCATTGCATTTCCCTTGACGGTATTGGATGTCAAAGTCAAGCATTGACAGGTGGGACACCCAGCGCTGACCCGTTGCATCCAGTTTTGCCGTTGTCATCACATATTTCAGTGGATTGTTATCCGTAATGACAGAGAATTTGTGCCCATACAGGTGATCATAAAACTTCTCCGTTGCCGCCCACTTGAGAGCTAAAAACTCCATCTTGTGCGCAGGGTAACGTGTTTCAGATGGATGCAACCCTCTGCTGGCATACGCGATAACACGCTCCTTCCCATCTTGGATTTGAGCAAGAACTGCCCCAAGTCCTTCACCGGATGCATCGGTCTGCAACAAGAAGGGTAGATTGTAGTCTGGATAGGCCAGGACTGGGGCTGTGGTAAGTTTCTGCTTCAAACCTTGGAATGCAGCCTCGCATTCTTCCGTCCAAAGAAAGTGGGGTGGTGGGACCCAGGGTGCCTTGACCCCCCGTTTCTTCTTTCTCGGGTCACCTGAGGTGAGACGATATAGAGGCGCAACAAGCTTGGCATAGCCCCCCACAAACCGCCGGTAGTATCCTGTGAAGCCCAGGAACTGCTGTACTTCTTTGCGGTTAGTGGGGTGTTTCCAGTCCATCACAGTGCTTATCTTCTCCGGGTCAGTCCTGATACCCTCAGCTGACACCAGGTGCCCGAGGTACTGAACCTCTTCCTTCATCAAATGGCACTTGGAGGGCTTCAGCTTCAGCCCGTGTTCACGTAGCCGATTGAACACCACTTGAAGCCTCTCCAGGTGTTCCTCAAAGGTCTTCGAGAAGACGATGATGTCGTCAAGGTAGATGAGGAGGTTGATGTAGTTTAAGTCACCAAAACAGCAGGTCATCAATCTCTGAAAGGTTGATGGGGCGTTTTGCAGCCCAAACGGCATCCTGTTAGCCTCATATAGCCCCATGGGCGTGCTGAAAGCTGTTTTGGGCTTATCCTGCTCTGCTACTTCTACCTGCCAGTACCCAGAGGTGAGGTCGAGGGTAGAAAAGTACTTGGACTGCCCCAATGCTTCCAGTGCATCCTCTATCCTTGGCAACGGAAAGGCATCCCTCGTGCTGCACGCATTCAGCTTCCTATAGTCCACGCATATTCTCAGAGACCCATCCTTCTTCCTTACCACCACCATCTGGGAAGCATAAGGGCTCTTGCTTGGGCGAATTACACCCGCCTCTTCCATCTCTGTGAGAGTCTTCTTGACCCCCTCCCACTGGGCGGGTGGTATTTTGCGGTAGGGGAGTCGGAATGGCTTTGGATCTACCAGGGTATTTCATGCTGGACGGTAGTTGTGTGTCCGTAGTCCAAGGAGTGCTTGGAGAAGACATCACTGTTCTTCTCCACCAGCTCTTTGAGCCTAGAACGCTGCCCTTCATCATCCATGGCTGCTCCACTCAAATCCACACAACATGCTATGGGGACTTTGCTACCACCCACCCCTTGTTCATGCATTTGACACACACCAGGCACCTCCATCTCACTGTTGTGACTCCTTTCCTGGTCTCCCTTCCCAGTTTGCAGTACCTCCTGAACCAAAAAAGCATCTGCCAGGTGAGTGTTGGATCTAATAACAACAGTTTGTTCAGACAAGTTCATCACTCGGACAGGAACATACTGCTTTGTTACATTAGCCAGGACCCTGCCAACCACTAGGCCCACTGGAAGCTTCAGAGAGGGCTTGGCTTCAACCAGGGCAGTATATGCCTTTTTCTTAGGTCCCTTCATTACCTTGCACATCACTACAGTCTCTCTGCCCGCAGGGACCAATCTTTTCTCTCCATAATACAGAACAGGGCTTACTCTGCCTTCTGGACCACCAGGTGCCGTCTTGTCCATCTCAAGTAGTGCAGCATGCCATTCTGGATGACTATCTTTGATGCGTTGGAGGAACTGGAGACCGTAAGTGTCCTGAAGGTGTTGTCTGGAGGCTCGTATTACATTTGTCCCCACCAGTAAAGGCACCATGGACCTGTACTCTGTTTCCGGAACAACAAAGGCTGGTACACTGGCGTATTCCTTGCCCAGAACCTTCAGTCTGACGAGTAGCACACCCTGGTGAGGGACATCCTGACCGCCCGCCCCTTCGACTGGAATATTGGAAGGCTGAAGCTTCTGCTGGCACAATTCAGGGTGCTTATGCCAAAACTCATAGGTAATGCTGGTTATTTGTGAGCCAGAGTCAATTAAAGCCCTACACATTTTCCCATTGACCTCAACATCCCCTTCATTCCTGGGGCCCACGAGGGGTGTTCCTTCTGCTCCTTGCTCTTCCGCTTGGGGACCTAATTTCCTGCCCATGGTTGCCCCCTCTACCATAGGCCTCAAGCATTTAAAGAATGTCCGGTCTGTGCTGCACTCGCCTCCTGAGAAACAGCACGGGGTTGCTGGGGGTTGGTGTACGCTTGGTTGGGCAGTACAGTTCTGCATACTCTGGCCACATGTCCGGCCCGCCCACATCGATAGCACACGACCGTGGCAGGTTCACTGTCACTCCTTGCTACAGACGGCAGCTGGATTGATGCAGAGGTATGTAGGGAAGCTAATGTTGATTCCATCTGTGCGAGCCTTTTGACCTGTTCCTCTTGATTCAGAGCTAGCTTCTGTACCAGTGTGGTCAATACAGACAGCTCAGAGGAGGGCTTCGCTGCATCAGTCGTCTCCCTTGCTGTCCCTTGCTGTTCCCTGTTAGCTACATGAACCTGGGTGAATGGTTTCTTTAATCTCTGTTGAGGCTGAAACCTCTTCACTTCCCTTGCTAGGTTTCGTAGTTCCTCTTGAAGTTCACGAAAACTCATGAGCCTAGGTTTCAAGGGAGCAATCCTAAGGTACACTCCTTCGTCATTTAACCCCCTCAGGAACTGACGCGTAAGTTTGGCATCACGGTCTGGGAATGGTTGGCCTCCAAGCTGGGACTCCTCCACCGAACGGAGGGTGGCCTCTAGCGCGATAGCGTAGGAACAAGCTGTTTCATCGGGCCGCTGGCTCCTCTCATAAAAGTCAGCCAGGGGATCCAGTGACCTTTGCAAGTCTCCATATTCAGCTCTCAGTTCATCAAATGCTCTCTCCGCTTGCTGTTCCTGGAGAGGGAGATTTAGAACCAGCCTCCTGGCCTCACCACTCAGATGGCGCACGATCGTTGCAAAGCAGAGATGTGCAGGCAGCCCTCCAGCATCCAGAAGATACTGCATATCACGTATCCAGTCTTCAATGAGGATTCTACAATCAGGGCCTCCACTGAAGATTTGCACATTCCTCACTTGATGCGTCTGTGTGAACCCGACAGGTGCAGGCTGACTAGGGCTGTATCTTGCATGTCCTATGGTGGGAAACACAGCGGGGGGCACATTCTGATAAGTGGGCGTAGATGTCGACATTGCTGGAATTGGGCCTGGCAACAGGGGATTTTGTGACTTAAACATGGCTGCTTGGGAGGCGTACCAGTCAGTGGGCAAGACAGTATTATCCATCACCATCGTAGGCATCTGCGTGGTGGATTGAAATTGTGGCTCTGATGTCTGCAAATTTCCGTGGGGGTGTGTCAGAACGGGTGGGTAGGGACTGTTTGCTTGAAGTGCATACATATTGTGAGCTTGAGCGACATACACACTGTCAGGGGGTAGGTGTGGTTGGGATAGTGGGGCATGCCTGACATCCCGTCCCAGGGGACGACTACTTGGGACTGGCAAGCTGGCAGCAGCACCATGCACTATGGCTGTGGGGTCTGGCATTATGATTGAGGCAGTGTCATAAATGCCGGTTACAGGGGTATATGTGGAGACTGGTGGGGTTGGCACAGAGGTAGGAGGTTCCTGCTGAATCACTTGGGCGGGCCCTGTTTGTGTGAGGAACTCTGAAGCATGCATTACATCAGGGGGGTGATGAGTCAGGCGTGGTGGAACGTACCTGGCGGTCTGTGCTAGTGGTATGGGTGTTGGGGCATGAATAATGGCCGTACGATCTGGTGTTACAGTAGTGGGGGCTTGGATATGAGGTGGGCGATGTTGCTCCATCGCCGTTGGAGCCTTAATCAAACCTGTGACATCATATGTGCTATATATTGGGCTGAGTATGGGGGGTCCCGGGGTTGGGGGAGACTGAACACTGGATGCGGGGGCGCGTCCAGCAGGGGGAAACACTGTAGGGCCAAAACTGGGGGTGGTAGATGCAGGTTGCATGGTGGCTTGGCTTGGTGGTTCGTAGGGCGGTGCAGTATTTATCTGGTGGGGCTGCCCCTGTGTCGTCTTGGGCCTGACAACCCGTTGGGGGTCCATGTGATGTTTGATATCAACTACACAATGAGGTGACCACCCACCTGAGGCTTGGACATTACGAGCTTGGTCCACGGTGCCAGCACTTTGATTTAAAGTCTGTCTCACAGCGGAGTTAATTTCAGTTGGTGCTCGACGAGGGGTATCTTCCTGAGGACTTTGCATTGTCAGAATTCAAAAGTGCTGTGTCCAGATAGCTTAGGTGCAGGTAACTGGGGGAATAATGTGTGCATGTATGATGGTGAAGTTGGGGGGTGAATGTTTGATGGTGATAAATGCAGCAAATATGGACAGTGATGTACAGCGATATAGATTTTTTTTTTTTTTCACTTATAAATAATAATTAGCTGAGTCCCCATATGTTAGTAAACAACATCAAAGCAATTTCAACGAAACAAAACTCAAAGGATATGTTTACAGACACAGTAATGTTTTCTTTCTTTCCTTTGTGGCATCCGCAGATCCGGGTCACGGCACCAGTTGTAACCCTTGAGGTCGGCTCCCTCTGGCCTGGATCAGAGTAGGCCCTCGGTCTACCTAATAAGTCTCTGCGTTGTGTATTTTTATTCCTTGGCTGCGGTGGAAGACGGAGGGAAGAACCAGGCAGGGAGACAGGATCTGGGTTGCTTGGTCTTTATCACAGGGCTTCACCTTAGCACAAAACATCAGGTTGTCACATTTACAAAACAAGAACATATCACACAACAATAAAACCTCCAGCATAATCCCTTCCCGTAACCAGTATAAGCAGCAGGTAACAGGTGTGTGCCAGGGTGATTGAAAGAGTATGTGTGGTTGTAACTGAGCGAGTGAGTGAGACTCTGTGTGTGTGTATGCAAAGAACCAACACATTTCTCCAGCATAATAAACTTAACAAACCCCCCAGAAGTCTCTTGCACCCATAACAGAATCCCCACATTAATATGACTCCTAACATTCATATTTGTCAAACCAATCACCTGTATAGTGACAAACTATAACTTATTTTTCCATCTCTAGTGGAGAGATGTAGCTCTAGCTGCTTACCTTAGCACAAAACATCAGGTTGTGACCTAAAATGGCCACAACCAACAAAGAAGAAGGCCACTGACAGTACTAGAGCAAAACAACAAGGGGGCGCCTCCTGGAGGCTCCTTGGATAAGTTCACCTCCTTACATTCACATTGTGGGAGGTGATGATTCATTTCTGAGCCTGAAGTCTGTTTTTTCTGGGGTTTTTTTCTTTTTTTTTCTTAATTTGTTTGTTTGCACTAATATTTAGTGGATGAAATATTTTATGAATCTGTTTTTTTGGAGCTAAATATTATAAAAACAAAAAAGAAACATACATCACAATAGTAAAGATAAATGGACGTGCATTTTATATAGAGAGAGTTTTTCTAGTCTCAAATTGCTCACACAACGCAACAACATACATTTGTGCACATTTCTATCTCACTCATGCACACATAACCAGCACAAATCTAAACCAGTTATCCAATTATCAGACTCAGAATCACATTTATGTGCAGACATAACAAGGAATTTGACTCTGGTTTATCATCACTCACTTGTACATATATATATAGTATATATATACTGTAAAAAGACATACAGAATGAGAACAGTAACAACTGAGCAATAACAAAATACAACAACGAACCGAACAAGCACAAATATAATTGAGTAAAGTGGCAGGTGGATTAAGGTGGTCAGTTGGTAGTGCAAATAAACAATGAGATAAATAATAAATACTGGATAAATATATATATATGTATGTTATTTACAGCAGGGTTGTATTGTAATATCTACAGTAGAGTTCAGTATTTTGCCCAATGACACTTCAACATGTGGATTTGCGGAGCCGGGAATCAAACCACCAACCTTCTGATTAGTGGACAACTCACTCTACCTGCTGGGCCATAGAACAATATAACAAATAACTATAATAATATGTCTTATAGTTCAGTACTAGCCCATAATAAAAGTAAATATATGTTACACATAAAGCTAAATCGAGCTTTTTCAAGTCTCAAATAACTACAAGTCACGTTCACCCATTAATGCAGCACATCAACCTGCATTTGTGCACATTTCTAACTATCAATTATCATTCATGCACACATGATACATGAAGGTTAATTATGAGTTCAGTGTCATGCACTATGTGGACTTGGGGAGACGGGAATCAAACCATCGATCCTGGGCCGTGCAGCAATATAATAAACAACACTAACAATATGTCTTACCACGGTTCAGCACTAAATCATAATAACTAGGTGTGAAAACAGCTCATACTCAGATCAACACATAACAAGTGGAGAAATGTTTCTGAAGTGATTCTGAATGAGTTGAATTACATTAAATGATGTCTTTCTTGTCTAAGTTCTGTTCTTTTCTGTTTTAACTTCTACAGTCGCAGCTTCTGGAGTTATAGGAGTCATCTGTGGTCACCTCCTCATCGTATCTGTGGAGCAGCTGGCAGGAAAAAACCAGGTTAAGAACCTCCGTCCTCGTGGTTTATGAGTCCAGACGTGGCAGAAAACCAACAAACTAGATTACAGTCAGTGCAACCGGAGGAGTCGGTGCTTACTGAGACTTCCTGGGCCGTCGTAATCACAGCGCTTCTCTGAATATTTAGGGTTTGTGCTGATTAATGGTTTTTTTTTTGTGTGTGTGTGTGTGTGGCTGCTTGTAAGAAGGAGGGATAAATCTGCATTTAAATGATGTAATAGTAAATAGCATTAGCATTAAGATATTTAGTGTGCAGTTCTCAAAATTAGTCTGAGAGAAAAAATATTAATACTGTAGTTTGTTTGCAGTGCACACAGACAGACTCATCTCATCCATCCATCGCTTTAATATATGTATAATAATAATAATAAATGTAAAAAAAATCCTCTGTAAAATCTGTAAATCTGGCATCACTAACGTCACTAATCCCCTTAGAGCGGGATATAAAAAAAAAAAAAGGCCTGAGTCACATTGCACTTGTTTATAAAATAGTGGCGGATGGACGAGTGGATGATGACCTCACAACAACACGACTATAATCACGTACTGTATGCATGTTAAACGCAGCCGCTGGTAATCATCATCTCCGAGCCGGTTTCAGCTTAAAAAGATTTAAAAGCAGCAGCAACTACTGTACTGAAGCAGCAGCATCAACATCAACATCAACGACGACGTCCTTAAGCATCCAAATAATCAAACCAAAGTCTGCAGCAGCGACACGTGCAGTCACAGCGCCGTCAATTATAAAAAAAACTGGACCAGATTTCCTTCATCTTCATCAAGAACAGAAGGATGAAGATGAAGAGAGAAACACTACAGCACCAACCAGCCGCTCGACACACAGACCATAATCTGATATATCTAGCAACTCTGCATGTGTCCATCATCCTACGACAGCAGATAGAGAGATAGAGAGATAGAGAGATAGAGAGATAGAGAGATAGAGAGATAGAGAGAGTGGGTGAACGCTGCTGCTGCTGCTGCTGCTGCTGCACGAGGCCAAATCATATTAATAATAATGATGATGCACAGAATCAATCAATTACACCGTGAAATACGTGATAAGCAAAAATAAAGGAGGAGTTTTAGGGGAACAAATATTGGAAATCCCTCCTTTTACAACAGGTGGAAGAAAGAAGAAGGTTGTCAGAGATGGAGGGAACTGAGAGCGGAGGACAAACTGTGTGAAGGAGGTGTGGAGTGGGATGATGATGATGATGAAGAGGAGGAGGAGGAGGAGGAGGAGGAGGAGGAGGAAGGATGGATGAAGGCAGCGTGGTTGGTCACATGACTGAGAGGAGGGATGCCACGATTATACATTTTCTTGGTACGATTATCGTCAGAGGAATAATCACGGTGTTAACGATTATCAATTAATTTCACAAATCAAATATAGTCAAAATATACTTACATTACTCATTGTTTACACAAAATATTTCAAGTATCTATTTAATATATGGCCAATATGGGGAAGCGTTTGAAATATTCAGGTCCTAAATTGTCATCTATACCAAATGTTTGCGTTTATTTTAATCGTTTTTTGTTTTGTTTTGCTTTTTTTTTTAATTAAAAATGACAGGCTAACATTTAAATTCCTACCAATTCAGTGTTACGTTAGATAAATGGACCAGTGTCTGCGCATTTATCCTTTATTATTTTTGCACATACATCTGCCGATACAGTTCCAACAAAACATCATCTTTCTGGGAAAGTAACGGTATTAATTGTGGCGTTTAATACCACGATTAATTGTGAAAACAAGTCATCGTGACATCCCTAACTGAGAGGTGAGAGAGTTGGATGGATTGGATTGGACTTTATTGTCCCAAAGGGATTTTTGAGCCACTGCATACACAAAACAATACATACGAGACATTCATACAAAGTACTTTCACACATTTAACACACATTCAAAACAGCGAAGGGTGCTTCCACTCTATACAAATAAATCAATAAAATCAATAAATCCATAGAACTGATCAAACCAGCAGCTCTTAAGTTAAAGTGCTATGTGTGCAGTGGTTCAATATGGAGAAAAACTAAACCAATAGAATAAAATATATATAAAAATACATAAATAAACTAGAGGGCTACATTCACAATGTTTGCATATAGAAATAATAAAACTATAAAACTATACAAAAAAGGTAAAACCGGTCAAATTAATAAAACCTACAGTTCTGCAATCAAGTGCTGCATATTACTGTTAATGTGTGTAAGTGTGGTTTTTTTCTTTGCAGATGGTTTGTCACAGGGACACGAGGACAGCCTGGACCACCCTGTCCGTCAGCACCGATCCCTCACTCACTCACTCACTCACTCACTCACTCACTCACTCACTCACTCACTCACTCACTCACTCACTCACTCACTCACTCACTCTCTGCTGCTGCTGCTTCTCTACCTTGTAGATGTTCCTGCTGGTGACAGCTCAGCGGTTATCAACACCACCGCCCCTGTTGATCCTTCATCTCTTTAAAGGTCAAACTGTGAAGCCGCTGTCTGCTACCCCCCCCCCCCCGAAGCCTCCAGCATCACCGCCCCCCCACCCTTTAACAATTATAACAATGAGAAACCCACCCAGCACCTTTTCAACGTTAAAGGGACAACGAGGAGTTTTGTTAAAGCAAAGTGTTTCCACACTACATTTATGAGCCTCCGCACCGTGAAATTCTTTGACCGGGTCAAGACAGACTCATGTTTTCATTCATCAAGAATTAAAGTCAGAGGTTGGAAGACGATCACATACCGTCGTAGTTCCCACCATAAACGGAGATTCATACAGCGGCGTTATTCTCATGACTCGCCACGAAACCGAAAGTAAAGAAACGCTGGTCGGCTCGCCCAGCATTTCCACCACCACTAATAATAACAAAATAACCATAGAGACAAAACCATAGATTTATCTAAAATGGACCATTAACAAGTGGTAACGGAGATTCATCCACATTAATATCAGACTTTTTATAACCAAATACAAACTCCTCGTTGTCCCTTTAAAGGGATAGTTCACACATACATTTAGTCAGATCCTCCTCTCACCATAACCCCTATAGTCACAGCAGTAGGTTCATCACCTTTAATTATCGGTGCATGTTGTTTTGAGATCGTGAGCTGCTCAGTGAACAACAATGGAGGTGAACGGTCCAGGTCCACTGTCCCTCATCAAACTCATCAAATACACAATCCAACAACTCCATCCCTCCGCCCAGCAGCCGTGTCTGGAATGTAGTTGCGGCTGCATTTACCTCTAAAACAACTCTGTGTGGTAACGTTGTGTTATTATCTCATAGCGTGGTGAATGTGCAGCTCACAACTTGTCCACCAGAGCGTTGTGGAGTTGTTGGATTGTGTATTTGATGAGTTTGATGAGGGACAGTGGACCTGTACCGTTCACCTCCATTGTGTTCACTGAGCAGCTCACGTCTCTGCCCCGCCGATCTCAAAACAACATGCACCGATAATTAAAGTGACTACGAGGAGTTTCGGAAAGCGAAGTGTTTTCATGCTACATTTCCCATGAGCCTCTGCGCGCACGGTGAAATCCTTGGACCGACGCAAGACGGACGAAAGCGAAAACATTTGCCAAGAATGTTTTCATTAATCAAGAAAGAAAGTCCAGCCTAGCCTAGACGAGTGATCTGGCGCCGTTATTCATTATTCCCATGACTCGCTGGGCAACGTCCGGGAAACCGGAATGCTAGGCGAGTCGACCACTAAATAATAATATCAAAATAACTATAAAGACGAAACATTTATTTATCAAAAGTGGACCCATTAACAAGTGTTGGTAATGTAGATTCATCCACATTAATATGAGACTCTTTTATAACCAAAAGCAAACTTCTAGGGGTCTCTTTAAAAGTAATGAACCTACTGCTATGACTATAGGAACTATGGTGATAATTTGAGGCCAAAACGACCGGATCGGTGCGAATTTGCCAAAATGTTGCCAGTAGAATTGCTGGAGCCAGGCTAGGCTAAACTAAGCTAAGCTACCCATCTGCTGCCTGTGTTTAGTGGACAGCTGTAAGAGTAGTATTAGTCATCTTATCTTAACTCCTCCAGAAAGACTTAACTTCAACTTGGAGACTTTAACTTGAGTTTAAAATCCTCCTTTGTGTCCTTACAGTGTCCCATTGTTGGGACTGCGATGCTCCAGTGCCCCTTTATAATCCGCAGGCACCGGCCTGAGGCTTCACATCATTATAAAGTCCCTGAGTCTCCCTGAGCAGCTTCAAGCTCTCACTCCTCCTCGGACTCTGGCTGATTTAAATACAAGAAAAGAAACACATAGAAAACATTTAACGCCACATCTGTAATTGATGCAGATGCTGCAAAGCTGAAAGGGATAGTTCAACATTTTGGCAAATTGGCCCATTGCCATAATCCCCTATAGTTTTAGCAGTAGGTTTGTTACCTTTAATTGTCGGTGCAAGCTATTTTTAGAACGGCGGAGCAGAGCCGTGAGCTGCTCAGAGCTACGTTATACAGAGGCTCATTATGGGATTTCTTGGTTTCCCTCATCAAACTCATCAAATACACAATCCAACAACTCCACAACGCTCTGGTGGACAAGTTGTGAGCTGCACATTCACCACGCTATGAGATAATAACACAACGTCACCACACAGAGTTGTTTTAGAGGGAAATTCATGCAAAACCACTGATGCACGTTGCCTTCAGGGACAGTTTTTCATCAACAGTCTCTGTATTTCCCTCTAAAACAACTCTGTGTGGTAACGTTGTGTTATTATCTCATAGCGTGGTGAATGTGCAGCTCACAACTTGTCCACCAGAGCGTTGTGGAGTTGTTGGATTGTGTATTTGATGAGTTTGATGAGGGAAACCAAGAAGAAATCCCATAATGAGCCTCCGTAGCATAGCTCTGAGCAGCTCACGGCTCTGCTCCGCTGTTCTAAAAATAGCTTGCACCGACAATTAAAGGTAACAAACCTACTGCTATGACTATAGGGATTATGGCAATGGGCCAATTTGCCAAAATGTCAAACTATCCCTTTAAACCTCGGAATAACAGCAGTTGCTCTTTCATGCCTGTTGGATTTATCTCAGGGAACCTCAGGGCTTCATCAATACATTTCTCTAACAGAGCGATTGTGTTAAATGTTTAAGTAGCCTACTGGAGCAGATTTTTTATTTTTATTAAACCCAAAAGGCCGATTCTATAACGACCGTCTGGAGCAGAAAAAAGCCGATATGGTTCATGCAGCTCAGTCCGAGTGATGCAACAACGCATTTTAAATCACAACAACCTATTTTTGACGACCACATCACATCGGCTGTGGAAAGCTGCACTTCCACAACGCAAGGGTCGGCAGATTATTTTATGTTTCAGTTTTTTGCAGGCAGCGTTAATGTGGAGCAAGTGTTTAAATATGAATGATCTCGGGTCACTGTGGTGCTGGTGCTACCCTGAACTTCTGTGAGGGAAATCTGCTGCAGTCGGAGGATGTGGAGGGTTGAACAGACATCAGAGATGATTATAATCGTTTATATACTATATATATATATAAAAAAAAAAGTCTTATCGATGCTGCTAACCTCCAGTCATTACAACCTTATCTGTCGTCTGCTCTGCCCTGATGATGACATTGCTGCTGGCAATCTGGGAGTATTTAAAATTGAATGTTATCTCATTGTTGTCCCTAATGTATGCCATGATATATATATATATATAGGCTACGGTTTTATGATCCTCCATTAACGTGGGGGGCTCCGGTGCTTTTTGTGGCTCGGTTTTTATTCGTCTTTATTCTGAATTTCATCAAGACGAGTGTGTAAATGAAAGCAGCAGCTGACAGAAGAAGAAACTGGCAGCCGTTGAATCTGTGAATCCACTCCTCCTCTGGGAATCTCTTCTTTTCTGCTCCCACCACCACCACCACCACAAATGAACTGACATCTAAGGGAAAGAAAAGGAGCCTTGTGTACGAGCAAAGATCGTGACTGGAGAGGGAGGGAGGAGGGAGGGAGGAGAGGAGGGAGAGGAGGAAGGGAGGGAGGGTGTTTTTATGACAAGTGGAGGCCTCCTAGGACATTTAACTGGTTCTGTGTGTATCCAGCTTCATCCAGAGGTAAAGTAGAGCAGCAGCACGCGGTGCAGCGAAGTGAAGTTTACATGATTCATCCACCAATCACTGGGAAATGTCACGTCAACCATCAAGTCGATCAATTTCAGTCCATTCGAGTCAATATTTATCATCAGTGCGTTACAGTAATCAATCACTCCGAGGTCACAGCCGTCACTGTTCGTGTGCTCATTAACCTGCTTCATCTGCAGTATAGAATATAATGTATTATAAAACGGAAAGGTGAAATCCGGCGATCTGATTGGTTGTTAACCGTGGTATATTGAGCATATACCACGGCTACTATTCTAAAGCCTCATCACAGCGTAGGCTATCACTCCGCCTCAGGCACGTATGACTGGTATGAATGGAAGTTGTTGTCATGTATCCATGACAACGGACTGTTGCATCCGTAGCAACAGACAGTTGATGTTTTTACGATGTTAAAAAATGGACTAAAGTAGATGAATTCACATGTTTAAGGTGAACTTTCACCTCCAGAGGGTTAACAATGGTAGAGGGGACTGAGCAGTGACAGAGCTACTAGGAGCTAACGTCTGGAGAGGTGGGACTATTTTTTCCACAGTGAAGCTATTTTATTGAATAATATGTATTTCTGGTTGAATAAAACTACATGAAATTGATTGCGTATCCCTCTTTCATATTGCCTTTTTTGGTAACCGTTTTATAAAAGCAATATATCACTCCAGTCCGTGGTCTATGCTCACCTCATGATACCTCATATACCACGGCCTGTCGTGATATATTGCTTAAATATAATACAGTAATAGAGACTGGTTCAAGAGTTACAGTAAAACAACATGTTGTGTTTTTTTTTTTTTTTTAACAGAGGGGATTATTATGAGCTGGGCTTTTCTGTTATTTGGAGGGAGAATTGACTTCCTGTTGGAAATATCACAAGGTAATTAGAGGGATTTAAAAAAGTGCTGTCAGGTGGATTTTGTTTCATTTAGACAAAGCCGGGCTGCGACCCCGATGCTAAGCTAACGAGCTGCTGACGCTGCTGCATGTTACTGTAATATCAGAGGGACGGGATCGAACCAATCAATCACCGATCAATTATCAATTAACATGTCAAACTTCTCCATTAATCACAGTATATGCATACAGAGATGTGATATACGACCCAACATCAGCAGAGATAGATAGAACGATAGATAGATAGATAGATAGATAGATAGAACGATAGAACGATAGAACGATAGATAGATAGATAGATAGATAGATAGATAGATAGATAGATAGATAGATGGATGGATGGATGGATGGATGGATGGATGGATGGATGGATGGATGGATGGATGGATGGATGGATGGATGGATGGATGGATGGATAGATAGATAGATAGATAGATAGATAGATAGATAGATAGATAGATAGAGAGAGAGAGAGAGAGAGAGAGAGAGAGAGAGAGATATAGATAGATAGATAGATAGATAGATGGATAGATGGATAGATAGATAGATAGATAGATAGATAGATAGATAGATAGATAGATAGATAGATAGATAGATAGATAGATAGATAGATAGATAGATAGATTCAACATTTGAATCCCACTGCAGGCTTTGGGATGGATGTGTATTTATAGAATATATAATCTATAATATAGAATCTATCTATCTATCTATCTATCTATCTATCTATCTATCTATCTATCTATCTATCTATCTATCTATCTATCTATCTATCTATCTATCTATCTATCTATCTATCTATCTATCTATCTATCTATCTATCTATCTAAGCATACAAACTTATACTGTATGATAATGTATACAAATGTAACACATGTATATATCCATATGTGTGGGTAACCATGGACACAGAAGAAAAGGTAAACGTGAACGTACCGGCCACAGAGTTGGGCCGCGGCATCACCAGGGAGGAGGTGCTGTGGAGGTGGTGGGGGGGGAGGGGTCTCTTGGGGGCGGGTGGGGTGATGTCCGTCCGGGGCAAGGCCTCGTCCGGTTGGCCGGGACACACCACGTTGTCCCTGCTCGGCCCCCCCGCGTGGCGGTCCGTCGCTCCTTCATCTCTACTCAGGACCTCAGTGGAGGCGCAGCGCTCCTCATTCTCCGAGGAGCTGGTGGTGGTGGCTGGAGAAACCACGGAAAGAGTTACGGAGTTAAACTACGGAAAGATGCTAACCTGGATTTACCAATGTGCACTTCATTTTCGGTTTACCAAAAAAAGGGTATGCAGGGCAATTTTGAAAATTGAAGGCTACAAATGTTAATGTTTAGCCTATTTGTTTTTGTTGTTTTGTTTTTGTTTTCTCTGATATTTAAAAATGTATTTACCACTATATATTTAAATACTGTTAATCTTATTGGTTCTGGTCCTTTTCTGGTTTAGTTTCGCTTTTATGTTTGTTTGTTTGTTTTCTTACTTGTTTGTTTGTTTGTTTGTTTGTTTTTCATATTGTAACAATGTTGGGTAGCTTTATTTTTTTGTTTTGTTTTTATTTGTTTGTTTGTTTTTTTCTCTGCTATTTAAAAATGTATTTACTACAATATATTTAAATACTGGTAACCGTATTGGTTCCGTTTTTTTGTTGTTTGTTTGTTTGTTTTTTCCTCTGGTTTAGTTTAGTTTGTTCATTAGCTTGTTTGTTTGTTAGTTGTTGTTTTATGTTTTATATGGTAAAAATGCTGGGTAGCTTACTGTAATTTGGTATGTAGGACAGGCATTACAGTAATATAAGCATTATGCTTCTGCCTGTGCCTTTTCAGTCACTATTTTGTCGATAATGTTTTGTGTCGATAATGTTATTGTGTGATGCGACTGAATAAAGAATTTCAATCAATCAATCAATCAATCAATCAAAAAAGGAAATATAAGTAGATAACTTTTTTTTGCATTTTCTTCAATATAATTCATCTAATTGTTTTATCCACCACACCACCACGCTCAAAAAGCTGACGCTGCTGCATGTTACTGTAATATCAGAGGGACGGGGCTCGAGAGGGAAACCAACCAATCAATCACCGATCAATTATCAATTAACATGTCAAACTTTTCCATTAATCACAGTATATGCATACAGAGATGATGATAGATAGATAGATAGATAGATAGATAGATAGATAGATAGATAGATAGATAGATAGATAGATAGATAGATAGATAGATAGATAGATAGATAGATAGATAGATAGATAGATAGATTCAACATTTGAATCCCACTGCAGTCTTTGGGATGGATGTGTATTTATAGAATATATAATCTATAATATAGAATCTATCTATCTATCTATCTATCTATCTATCTATCTATCTATCTATCTATCTATCTATCTATCTATCTATCTATCTATCTATCTATCTATCTATCTATCTATCTATCTATCGTTCTATCGTTCTATCGTTCTATCTATCGTTCTATCTATCTATTGTTCTATCTATCGTTCTATCTATCTATCTATCTATCTGGTGGTGGTCGCTGGAAAAACCACGAAAAGGAAATATAAGTAGATTATTACTTTGCATTTTCTTCAGTATAATTCATCTAATTGTTTTATCCACCACACCACCACGCTCAAAAGTCATCAATCAACTACTGGTTTGTATTGTAGGCTACGACGTGATGTGGCCCCTCGGCCTTTTGTATTTAACTATAAATACAAACTCTATTTAGGGAGAAAAAAGTGTCCTATTTTAGGAGAATCAGACCCATAAGCAACAAAGACAGCAGTGTCCCAGTTTTGACAGGAGGGAGCTGAAGCCTTGAGGCTGAAGTGGCACAGGCGCTGTAGAGGAGGAAGTAGCTGTGGGGCAGCAGCAGGAGCACACACACCCGACAAGGACTCGATCCGCAAAACTTTAGTGATGGAGCATCTAAACTTCAGGAAGGTGTGGCGCGCCGTCATGTCCAGGGTTTCTGATAAGTTCTTCCACCTTTAATTCATTAAATAGGCCACTGAGGGTTTTTTTTTTTAGCCTTAGTGTTGTGTTTTTTTTCTACCTCTAGTGATGCATGGCTAAGCTTTTCTATTGGACATGCTTCACCTAGTGTGTAATAACCAATCTGAACCAATAAAATATGTATAGACAGGGCCGGCCCAAGCCTCCATGATGGGACCCTAAGCAAAATCTTTTATTTTGGTGCCCTCTATTACCATTTCCTTTTTCGGTAACACTTTACTTGAATAGGTATTCATCAGATTCACATAACAGCTGTCATAAACATCAATGAATACTACTTATGACAGCTGTGGTTAAGTGTCATTCGGTAAGTTATGTCACTTTTGATGCAAAGTTGACATTGTTTGAGATGTCCTTTTTAAGTTTGGCCATTAGGTCTGCTATGACAGTTTAAACTGTCTTTATGTCAAGTTGTCAGAACAAAAACATCTCAAACAATGTCAACTTTGCATCAAAAGTGACATAACTTACCGAATGCCACTTAACGACAGCTGTCATAAGTATTCATTGATGTTTAAACAACAGTTAGTTCCGACCGGTCCCAACCGAGCAATTTGATTGGACAAGAGACGTTCCATGAGTGCTGATAACAGCACTGCGACTTTTTACAGACATTATCACTCCGCTGTTCAGCTGGACAGGAGCTAAGTCAGAGCCAGGCTCCCCATACAGGAGCTGCCCCATCTCTCTGCTGCTGCTACAGTTAGAAACCTGAACATTAAAACCTGGACCTGACCTGGTCCGTCTAATTGGAGTCTAAGGCCGAATTCCGATTCTCCCCTTAGCCCTAGCCCTTGGCCCTAACCCTTCGTTTTGCGCGTTCACGTGAAGTGGTAGGGGTGTCCCAATTCTGGTTCAGACGAGGGTTAGGGGGAAGGGGTCTGGCTATCTCGCCCTCGAAACGGAGATTTTTCAGGGGCACACTACGGACCGAGGGCTATGGCAAGTTTCCCAGAATGCATCTCACGGCAACCGGCAGCTGTTTTATTTCTCACTGTAGCGCTGTTATTACGTCATTTTGTTAAGTTTTAATATTTTTTAGACGTTTGCTCCGATGTTTTTGGGAGAAGTGATGCTCCACGGTGGAGCCTCCACCTGTGGAGCAGATCAGCGGCTCGTCACGGAGACACCACCCGTCCGGAGAGCTTGTCAGCCGGCCAACCTCCCGACCTCGTCCCGGTAGAAAAGACGACCGCTAATTAACTTACCCGCAGGTTTTTAAAGGTTTACCGCCGCGTAGTTACATTCTTTTTAGGAGATAAATGCTGGTCTCGTTGATGAAATGTAACAATTGTCGCATTAATTTGTTTGAATTAAAAGTGAAGCTTCATGTGTTTTGGACACAGGAGCAGCACTGCCTGGGGGATCTGTAGCCTATACAGAAATCACCACAATAAATAAATGTTTTACAATGAACCGATCATTCTTCATTAAATTTAATTTAATTTCATTAAGTTAACGTGGTTCTGAATAGAGGATTTGTGGCAAAAGCTCGTCACGTCTGCTTATGTGAAAGCCAGCAGCTCGATTGATGACGTATGTGATTGTTGAAGTGGTGTCCCAATTCGTAGGGGTTCCCTACTCCTTGTAGCTCCGTTTCAAGGGCAAGGGTTGGGCTAGGGGTAGGGGTAGGGATGAAAAATAGAATCGGAATTGGGCCTAAATCTCTACTAAACACAATTGGAAAAAAATCGCCGCAGGGGCAACTACGTTTTGACGGCGATGCGTCAATCTATCTTAGCGCTAGCTGCTGTTAGCCACGTAGCTCAGCTACTTAGCTTCAACTGTGTTTATATTGATTACATGGCAGATAAACAAATGTAATACGGTATCGATAACGTCTCTGTGTCTTCACGCTGGTCCTGTTGCTCCGCTGCTAATCAGACACGGGCTCCGAACCAGAACCAGCACTGAAGCAGCTCGGTGGAAAAGCTTGTAGCTAGTAGCTAGCTAGTTTAATGTTTATGTGTTGCCTGGCAACAGCCTTGTCTCCCTTCCAGTTGCAGAACTATTTCTGTTGGCGGAGCCAAATAAATGATTAAATAAACAAACAAATCATAATCTCTTGTAGTTTATTACTGTTCTAAAATGCGCTCGTAGCACTGTTGTATAAAAGCAATATCACACTGAGGTCGTGCTGTTGTACTGTATCAGCACGGTGGGATTATCTGCGGCACTCAGCACTCCCTCTCGTGTGATATTTCTTAATTATGACAGCTGTTATGTCATGGTTATGACAGTGTTATGTCAATCTTATGAATACCTATTCAAGTAAAGTGTTACCCATTTTTCTAATCTGTCATTATGAATCATCATATCCTGGCAGGTTTTTACCCATCTATGGTTTTTATTCTGAAATGGCACCAAATCCAGCTAAAAGTGCAGCCTGGGGTTGATTTACATTTAGTATTTATAAATTGATATAGCACTGGGATACTGAATGTCACCTAAAGGTCGACTAAAAGTAACAAAATAAACCAACAGACATTTGCATTTACTGTAAACACATCATCTGCTCTTTAACATTGTTGGTTTTACAACAGCAAAGTGCAACAACAATTTGAAATGTAACAACAATTCAAGTTTTTTGTAATTACGCAGAGATTCTCCAAGGGTTGACAGACGTTACGCACTGCAATTAAAAAAATTTGTGTGATATCCACTGTTAAAGCAGGAGTAAGCGATCCGGTGGTTTTGTCTAACTTCTTGTCAGCAGATGGAGTTAGCAGCCCCCGCCCTCGTCCCTACGTCACCACATTCAGGCGCATCCCTTGGCTGCACACACAGAGAGGACTGCCCCTTTATGCCGTTCTCTCTCCTCATTGGATAAAGGTTGTAGGATACAAGGAAAGTTTTTTCCTGGGCTCAGAGCAGAGCAGAGTGACTGACAGACCCGTGTTTCAGACCAAACACTCTGATTGCTGTCGGAAGATACAACTATTTAAGACTTAGATTAACACAAATATATCACTTACTTCTGCTAACTGTTGTATCTGTTAAAGGGACAACGAGGAGTTTTGTTAAAGCAAAGTGTTTCCACACTACATTTATGAGCCTCCGCACCGTGAAATTCTTTGACCGGCGCAAGACAGACTCATGTTTTCATTCATCAAGAATTAAAGTCAGAGGTTGGAAGACGATCACATACCGTCGTAGTTCCCACCATAAACGGAGATTCATACGGCGGCGTTATTCTCATGACTCGCCACGAAACCAAAAGTAAAGAAACGCTGGTCGGCTCGCCCAGCATTTCCACCACCACTAATAATAACAAAATAACCATAGAGACAAAACCATAGATTTATCTAAAATGGACCATTAACAAGTGGTAACGGAGATTCATCCACATTAATATGAGACTTTTTATAACCAAATAGAAACTCCTCGTTGTCCCTTTAACGACTACCGAAACCATGGAAACGTAAACATAAAATTCCACCGGAAGAGCAAAAAAACGGCTTACGTTTTTGCCAGCTTTCCTATTGGACATGCTTCACCTAGTGTGTAATAACCAATGTGTGAACCCATACAATATGTATAGACCTCATTTGACCAGAGGACACACAACAACAACAACAACAACAACAACAACAACAACAACAACAACAACAACAACAGCAGCAGCAGCAGCAGCAGCTCTCACCTATGATCCCACTGTCCTTGCTCTCCAGGGTGGAGGTGGGGCTTTGGGAAGGAGGCCCAGGGCTGCTCCCGGTGATAGGACCAGGACCAGGACCAGGACCAGGACCAGGACCAGGACCAGGACCAGGACCAGGACCAGGACCAGGACCAGGACCAGGACCAGGGTGAGCGGCGGGGCTGCAGAGCGTCCCACTGGGGCTGGAGCTGCAGTGCGGTGAGGGAAGGGGCAGAGTCTGTCCTCCAGCGCCGGTGCTCAGCGTGGACGAGGGGCTCTCTGAGCAGGGGGAGGCGGTGCTGCAGGTCAGAGTGGAGCTGGGACTCCCCCCCTGGGCCGAGGTGTCGCTCTGGGACAAAGAAAAGAAAAGAAAAGAAAAGAAAAGAAAAGGGAAGGGAGGAAGAAGTGGATAAAGTTGTTGTTGTTGTAGTGTTTATTTCACACCACCAGACCACAGCAACCAGACAGTACAGATTACAGACACACACCAACTCCCTCAACAGTCCTACATTTGTCCTACAGTATATTATTTATGTATTTATTTAATCCATTTCATTTCATTTCATTTCATTTAACCACCCCCATCTTCCCTACTGTACACATCAAACATCTGTTGTTTAAACTTTCTTTTAAACTCACTTAGGCTTTTACTATTTCTAATGTTTTCGGCCAAACTATTCCACATAATTACTCCACAAACGAGCAAAGAACGTTGTGAAATGAAAGATATATAAAACAGCACATTAAAAAGTAGAACAACAACTACAACAACAAAAAAAAACATACAAAGTATACAGTAGATAAAGCAAATGTGCAGAAGAAACCAAAAAAAAACCCTAAGGGCTTGTCAAGTGTTCCTCCTAAAGATAAACATTCAACATACATTTAATTTACAGTAATGTGGAGAACAACATAAAATAATTAGAAAAGAGAGCGAGGGAGAGAAAAGCAATATTATTGTGTGATGATATAAAGAAAATCTGTGGTTTATGTGTTGCTGAACTGGGCCAATGGAAAATGAATTATTTGTTTCTTAAATGAATTTATGCTCGTGCAGTTTCTAAGGTGAATCGGTAATGAATTCCAAAAGTGTGGACCTCTAAATCTAATTGAGAACTGAGAGGAAGTAGAGTTGGAAAAAAGTGGGATGAAGATTATTTGCTGACCTAGTGTTGAAATTATGAATCTGGGAAATGAACTGAAATACAGTTTGGAAACAGATTGGAAGTAACTTGATAAACAAAAATACATATTTGAAAAGTACTTACAGCAAAAACAGGAAGAAGTGAGTCTAGTGAGTCTGTTAGAAAATGTTATCGTTATTGTGATGAATCGTTTTTGTAAAGTGAGAATACAGTTGAGGGAACTCTTCAAAGTACTTGCCCAAATAATATGTTACAATATGAAATGAAAGGTGTGTGTATGATGTGTATGAAGACAGTGTGTGGCATCCCTCTGTTGTAAATACGGAGTAAACTCACAGCGTCATTTCTGACCTTTTCAAAAACTCCACCGTGCATGTGTACGAGTTTGTGCGACTGAATAAAGGGACTCATTTCAGTTGTTTTCTTCTTACTCTTCCTGTCATTTTACCCAGTTTTGCGTCAACTGTAACAGTCATCGTACACTCAGTCTTCTTCTTCCTCTTCTCCTCCTGCTGATTTCACAAAGACTAAAATAAACCCGTGTCTGTCACAGGTGTATTGTTGAGTATAATAGAAACTTGGATGGAAGTGTCGTCCATCTGTGTGTTACTATGGAAAAAAGGACGAGTGTTTTGTGTTTGTGTTTTGGATTGAAACTTGGAACGACAGTGTGGTAAAGCTCCAGAGTAAAGCAAAGAGAACAGAAAGTGAATTTGAACACCACATTTCATTATGGTGTTAAAAAACAACAACACACACACACACATATACACACACAAACACACACACACATAGAGATAAGAGCCAGGCTGAGAAATGATGACATTATTCTTCAAGCTCCATCTCAGTAGTGTCACATTTAGTGATAAAGGGCCTTTTAATTCCACGTTTTAAGAAGAAACACACGGCATATTCAATATACTGGAACCTACTAGTGCAATAAATCATGTTTCATTCAGGTTATTACAGCAGCAGCTTATAATATTAGACTGTCAGAGAGGTCCTGGTTTCATTCTTTGGTCTTTTTTTGCAGCTGTGATTCATGTTTGTGTCCGTTTCCATTATGTTTTCTATAAATTGCCGCAGAAAATTAATATTTTGTTATATTTAGAGGTAGTGAAATGCTCAGATGAGATCAGAGGATAAAGAGTTTTTTTGTTAATAAATACATATATTACTTTAAAATTCCTTATCCGTGTAGTTTAAATCACGTGCATCTCAGGTCTCTTCATTACTGATGCAACGTTTCTGCAACACACACACATGCACACACACAGAGAGACTGTATAGGGAGACGAGGCAGCAGAGTGGAAACGGCTCACTGTTATTCCCTTTATACAGAGCCTCATCTATCTTAGCCAGGACAACCCACATTCCTCATATGAACCTCGTCGCTATCTCTGTGAAACGGACTGAATCTGGAGCTCAGGTGGTGGAGGAATGAGGCTGAGAAAATGGGCCAAGGCTGAGCAAAACGCAAAGCAAAGGCACCGAGATGGAAGACACATAACAGCAGCACGTACAGTACAGTACGACCGCTCCTCTTATGGTTTATATATACATGAGAGAGAGAGAGAGAGAGGAGGTCCAGCTGACAGCGTGGATGGAGAGAAATGGAGCCATTGGATGTGGAAGCATAGCAACACATTACAATTAATACTGCTTCCAGATACATATCGATTTTTTCTTTTTTTTTTTCCAAGAGGGAATTTGAATCAAGCTGTATTTAAAAACCCTGCTCCTCCTGCAACACAGCTGCGTTTTAAAATAAAATAACAGGCAACAAACAAATCCACAGGACGTGATATGATATGAAAATGTCAGGTTCCATTATGTTTTCTTTATAAATTGCTGCAGACATTTGTAAAAAAAATATATATATATATATTTTGTTATGATTTAGAGACAGCGAAATGCTCAGATGAGATCAGGGGAGAGTGATTTTTGTTAATAAATACATCATTCTATATATATATATTACTTTAAATAACAGGCAACAAACAAATCCACAGGACGTGATATGGAAATTCAGATCCTTTTTAGTGGACACATGACATGAGGGGTTAAAAAAATGTTTCATTAACTATATCTATTGCCTTTTTTATGTGACATGACAGCACAGAAACCCCCCCCCCCCCCCGCCATTAAGAATCAATATTACACCGCCGCCGGCTGTTGCCCTACCTTCTTTTCCCTCCTGTCCTCCATAGGAGAGCTAGCAGTGCCAGGCGTTGCTTCTCCCAATAAGAAGCATAGTCTGGTCATCAGTTCCTGGGTAGAAAGGGAGGAGCCCAGCTGGGGCTCCACGTGGAGGTCTGGAACAACACAGACACACACACACACACACATTCAGGACACACACACACACATTCAGGACACACGGATTAGTAATAAGATAATAAGAAGCAAATGGAAGACATGGTTTCAGCTTCGCCAAAGATTCCCACTGAGCAGAAGAAGCAAGTAGAAGTAGAAGACATGCATGCATCCACAGGTCAACACCCCCCAGCCCCATGCAGCTGTTCCTGCACAGACACTGGCTCTTATAGTTCCTAGTTGAGAAGGCAGCAGCAGCGAGAGGTTGTGTGAGGTTGTGTGAGGTTGTGTGAGGTTGTGCGAGGTTGTGAGTTTTGCCTATGTGCACACACACGCCTGCCAGGTGCTCTTGCTTAAGAGACGGGTGGTGAATTTCAATGAGCTTTGGTTTGGTGTGGAGAAGAGAAGAGAAGAGAAGACTAGAGAAGAGAAGAGAAGAGAAGAGAAGACTAGAGAAGAGAAGAGAAGAGAAGAGAAGAGAAGAGAAGAGAAGAGAAGAGAAGAGAAGGAGTGCTTTGGTTCGTTCCCTCTCAGCTGCTCCTTGGACAGATTGGCCGACACAGGCCATGTTGCTGCATTCATTCATCACTGTTTTAAAGGCTCCCTGATGCTTTGACCTCCAACCCCCCCGGCCCCCCCACCACCACCACCACCACCACCACGCCCACCACGCCTCTGCAGAGTCAGAGTGAGGCTTTTTTCTTTTTTTTTAAAGGCACATTGTGTAACTTCTCCTGTTATCTATTCACGAAAATCGATTATTTGGTTCAAAAGTCTGTTTTTCATTCATCAGTAATCAGTAATCCCCCCCCCATCAACAAACTGAAGTGTTCTGGTAAGCTCTGAATGAGCCGTTCATATCATTCATATAATAGAGAGCAGAAGCGGAAGCAGGAAGTAACATTACGTCGCCATGGGACCTCAGTTCGGAAAAAGTCTCCATGTGAGTGAACGAGAGTCAAAGTTTTATTTCGTGATCCGATTGAATTCTGCCATGAGAAAAAAATATATGACCTCTACGCCGAGAAATCAGCAGTTTGTTGTAAAACTATTGTAAAATAAAATTCAGAAGAATCTGTAACCAGAAAGACTACAAGTCGCGTAGGTGACGTCACCATGGCGACCAAATGCCGCCCTTTCCCGTGTCAGTTGGTGACGTATTTTTTGTGGGACACAGATCTGTAGTCCGCAGAGCGTCTTCACATAAAATACATTCTTCTGTTGCCGTTTTACAACAAACTGCTGATTTTTCCAAGACTACCTGTGTGCAGGGACAAGGGCGCCGCCATTAGCCCAGCTGATCCACACCGGAAGTCACGACCGGAAATTGCTCTTCTTCATGTGTATCATTTCTATGTAGATAAAAAAAATAACTCAGTAACTCAATGGTCCATAATAAAATATTGTTTTCCAGCGGATATCTTAGTTACAACATGATTGAGCTAACTAAATATTTTTTTGCATGGATCGTTTATTAAGTTATTAAAAAACGCTGCTAACGGCTAACGGCTAGCGCCGAACGGCTAACGCCGCTCCTGCTGACAGCAGACCGGGAGAGAGAGACAGAAAAAAGAAATGTGGTTGGTGGATGCTTTGGTTGGGTTTAGGCAATGAAGAAAGGAGTTGGTTAAGTTTAGTAAAAAGAGCAGGTAGAGGCTAGACAGGCCAGAGAGAGAGAGGGGTTCTTAGAATAACATAGAAATAAGGTGAATACACGAAGAAAAGCAACTTCCGGTTGTGACTTCCGGTATGGATGAGCTGAGCTAATGGCGGCGCCCTGGTCCCTGCACACAGGTACCTCTCGATTTCTCGGCATGAAACGTGATGTTTTAAACAGGTAGAGGACATATTTTTTTCTCATGACACAATTCAATCAGACCACGAAATAAAATTTTGACTCCCGTTCACTCACATGGAGATTTTTTCCGAATTGAGGTCCCATGGTGACGTTACTTCCTGCTTCCGCTTCGGCTCTCTGACTATCTACATGGAGCGGGTAAGCTCGGTGCTGGCTGCCATGTGGTGTCTCCATGGTGATGGTAGGTAACCACGGAAACTCAGCGGAGACACCGGAGCTGTCGGCTCAGTCACCGCGGTAACACAGTGAGGAGGAACGGAGCGTTACACTGATGCTGCCTTCACCTGCAGTCGGGCAGACGGCCGTCGCTAACAAACCAGATGTCGTTTTAGTCACAGAAGTCCAGAGAAAGACGGTAAAACAATACCACATCGCCATGACAACATATTGTCACGTGTATTGTTTTGCAGCGACTGTCGTTCGTCTGCCGTCTGCCCAATTTCACATGAATGCAGCATGAAAAAATACAATTGAGTTGCTTGCGATATACAACCGCAGTAGTAGTCACAGAAGTCGAGAGAAAGCCGGTAAAACTACGACATCGCCATGACAACATATTGTCACGTGTGTTGTTTCGCCTCGTGCTGACGGACCACTTGTTCACATAGAGGCTTGTCTGCCCTCTGCCCAATTTCACGTGAATGCAGCATGAAAAATACCACTGAGTTGCTTGCGATATAGCCTACAACCGCAACGCTAGATCATGGGAGTAATTCCTACACAATGTACCTTTAATTAAACAAAAGAGTTTTCTAAAATGCCTCTCTCTCTCTCTCAGCGGTACGTTCCCTTCCTTCCTTCCCTCTCACGCCCCAACAACAACCTATAATCTATGTGCTGCTATCGGCTGCTGAGTAACGTGCATGTTGAGCTGGCACCACCAGGCAACAGGATGACAGGACATCACGGATTACAGGAACAGCTCACTCCTCCTCACAAACATCTTTTGCGTTTTAGACATCACATTCATTCTGTGCCCTCTCTCTTTCTCTCTCTCTGCTGATTCTATCTCTCCTCTCCTCCGCTCAGAGATACTGCATCACATCGCTCCTACAAACACGAGTGGAGCTCTGCTTTTGAGACCAACACCAAACCAAGGTCAGTTTTCAAGAGGCCAGCCTTGTCACTTTTGTTCCATCAGGTGTCCTTGTTAAAGCGCCTGTCAACACTCTTTTCACTTCTTCTTCTCCTTTTTCTTCTTGTTCCAAGCCAGAAAAGCAGCTGGGCCCTTTTTTTTTTTGGTGGGGGGTGGGAGGAAGGGTGTGTGTGTGTGTGTGTGTTTCGGGAGAGAAACTCAAAAAAAAACTTTGCATTTACTCAGCAGAGCACCGAGACGAGATCCAATCTGGAGTAACATGAGGACACACTGAATGTAACGTCCAGTACTATTCATCAAACCACCTAGCAGTTGCCATTGGAAACGGGAAGCTGGTGGAGGTGTCCCTGGCAACCGATGGCGATGGAAGATGCTTCATAAAAAAAATCTGCCTTTAAATCAGCCTATAAGGGCGGTCAGAAACACAACATTTACTGCTTTAATTATAAGAATAATAATAATAATAATAATAATAGTAATCGCCGCAACAACTGGAAAGTCTGAGGAGAAAGTGTCGTGAAAGAAAATAATCAATACACAGACACACAAACATAAAACACACACAACACA
The DNA here is from genome assembly GCF_045865225.1 of Trachurus japonicus. Classification (NCBI taxonomy): domain Eukaryota; kingdom Metazoa; phylum Chordata; class Actinopteri; order Carangiformes; family Carangidae; genus Trachurus; species Trachurus japonicus. Next base: position 4,550,400 of record NC_140909.1, read on the forward strand.
CAATCTGACAACTTAACACAACCTTTTAGATAAATAAAAAAAAACAAGCAACAAACATCCACAGATGCATCAGCAGCATCAACTCTCCCCTTCCCTTCCCTTCCCTCACCTCATTCATTCATTTCCTTCTCATTCAGCTTCACTTCAACCAAAATCAATACCTGGGAAAAACCCGATGCTGAACACACACACACACACACACACCCCCACTCCCACCCCCCCGGTTCGTTCTCACCTCTGTGGTCTGTCTTGCCACGGCACGAGGCGAAGACAAGAGGTTCTCTCGCGCTGGAAGAGCCGTCCACATACTCCAGCTTCTTTACCCGTCCTTCTTCGGCCACAGCGAAGAGCGAGGGAGGGAGAGATGGGAGAGAGAGAGAGAGAGAGAGAGAGGGAGGGGGAGGGATCGAGGGTGGAGAAAGGGAGGGATATGAAAGAAAGTGAGAGAGAGGGAGAGGGGGAGAGAGAGATTAAGCCTCCCCAGATGAGATCTGTGGTGCAGAATTTGAATTGTGTCCCAGGAGGATGAAGCCGTATGTACAGAGAGAGTGTGAGGCGGCGCTGTGCATGCAAACAGAGCAATATTCACTGTACCGGGGTGTTTATCTATAATGTATTAACACTGCTAATGTGTATGTGTGTGTTTGTGTGTGTGAGAGAGATAGATAGATGGCAGGGCACTTGATGTGTGTGTGTATACGTGTATATGTGTGTGTGTGTGTGTGTGTGTGTGTGGGTGTGTCTCAATTTATGCGGGAACATCTGAAGCTCAGATTCATCGGGACCGGATCATTCACACAGAAGAGAAGAGATCCACATTTTTAGACTCAAGGTTATTCTGCGTTTTCAATGATGCAGGTGGACGAAGCCTAGAAACACTGCAGCTCATATACACAACCAACCAACCAACCAACCAACCAACCAACCAACCAACCAACCAACCAACCAACCAACCAACCAGGGGAAGTGTACATCCATGCATGATGACACTATATATATTTTTTTTTTCAAATTTGCAGTAGTTTTTTGTTTTTTCTGGTCATGTAGCTTCAGTGTAGCAGGAAAAAAAAAAACAAGGTTGTGCTGCTGCATGCAGTGAAATGTTAGAGCACCTTTTTGTGAATGACTGCAGGACACTGCCACCTAGTGTTTCCTCACAGGTGAGGCACCTTCAGGTGAACATGGCAGTGTGTTTTCTTATCCTCCAACAATTACAAGACTTAGTGCAATTAAGAAATAACCTAAAAACATCAATAACACTTTTATGTTTTTTACAGTTTTAACTTGATGAATAAGGACATTAATAAGGGTTTGATATTGTAATTTAAATTGTTGTGTTTTTTGTTTTTTGTAATCAAGGGTGTAGCTGATGGTGTAGGTGACTGAAAGTAACAGAGTTTAAGTTAGGAGGCAGACATAAATAAGAATTATATTCTTCTTACTGCTCCTTTCCTATTATGAAAGGTGTTGATTTGAATGTAAGTATGGATTTATTTAGTTATCATCATATTGTATCGTACTGTACACTTTTATGAAAGGAACAAATAAAGAATGAATGAATAAACCATAAAAACATCTGAATGTGATCTGAAGTTATTTTAAACATAATCCAAAAAGATTTTAGGTCACTGCAGTCGCCCTTCATTCAAAAATACGTTTTTTTTTTACTAATTGCTGCTTTATTTGGATGTTTAAGTGGTTTAAGACACAAGAGGCAGGTTTCAAATGCACCTGTTTTTCTGTTCTGGTTTTAAATCAAAATTTAAAATGCCAACATAAAAAAAAAGAATAAAATTTTGTGACGTCACAACTAGTTTGGGGACAAATCATGGTCCCGTGGTGTGAAACTTACACATCCTAGTGACGGCTGCGGCTTCGTGCAGGAATCAAATGAAGAATCCACGTCAAACATTTCAGACTGTTGACGCCCCAGTTCACTGCTGTTTGTGGATATAACACAATCTGATGCCGTGACGCAGATATAACGGTTTATTTCAGCAGAGATGGTTTGATCTTGGTTTGACTTTATGGAAAAACATTATTTTTTTTTTTTTTTAGTTTTTGTAATGTTTTAACATGTAAAAACATTGACCTACCTAATTGGGGTTCCTTGCCTTAAGGTTTCTTGTTCAATCATTTACTCTGACAATCTGTCACATGTTTGGTGGCCCTGAGGACACTGAGTCTGTGTGCTCTTGTATTTGCTGTCACATGTATGGAACAGCTGAACGCACAGAAGCTCTCTGCTAATCAAGGCAAAACCCATGAAAGCGTTTTCAGCTATTTTCTGCAGCTACACGCTCCCTGATGCACAAGCTTGTTACCATGCTCACTCGTTCATATATTCAAACTGTGCTTTTGCTTCTTTTTCTAATCGTTTTGGTTTTGGGTTTTTTTTCATTTGGACGAGACACTTTTTTCATGCACTGATCAATTTTGAGATTTTTGGCTATTTTTCTTCCTTAACATATTCTCTCAGAAAAGTCAAAAGAAATGGTAGAAAATCCACATTAAGGTGGTTATTTTACTTCATTTTGTCTCTTTTATTGGTAGATTTCTCCTAAATGTACCAAAAGTTAGCAGCTACTGTGACTCACTGTGCTGTGCCTGTTGTCTGACCCATGTCATGTCAGGTATCACTGTAAAGCTCTCTCTGTATCCGCAACCAATCGTAAAAGTATGATTTACATTAACAATCTATGGAATTTTACAATGCAAGTCTTTAAAGGCCGTTTTCTCTAAATTAGTTTTTCCTCAGACTCTATTCTGAAGGTTTTTACAGAGGGGTTTGTTGATATATCATTCACAGCCTGATTTATACAACATTTTATTCCTAAAAACATGGAGAAATTGGATTTTTTTTAGGGCTGGTGACAGTATTTTCTCATTTACAAAGTGATAAAAAGAGATATCCAAAATCCCCTCTGTAAAAACCTTTGACTCTAATGTGTCAACAAAATAAAACAAGAATTTTGAAAGGGGCTTTATCCATTGTTCAGATTTCGGTTCTGGAAATGTATGCAAAATAGCGCATATTTCATCAGATATTGCCTCATTTACATATTTAAACATAAAATTTGACAAAACTTGTAATACAAAAAAATATTTGTCTTAATGTGAGTGATAAACTTGGGAAGTTTCATGGTGATATCTGTCTTAAACCCACCTGGGAACTTGAGGCAGGACTGGGAGGGGGCTATGTTGGGCTGCCGTGGGGGGAGAAGAGGCGAGGACGGTAGAGAGATGGACACGCCCTTGGTCAGTCTCTTCAGTTTGTCTGCGTGGCCGCTGTCGTGCTCCCTGTGGTGCCGGACGCGCCCGCCACCGCCGCCGCCGGTCCTCTGCAAGGTGCTGTGGGTGTACACCTCGCCGCCTGCAGCAGCACGGGGGGGAGGGGGGGTCAGAGCAGGACAGGTGTTCAGGTTAAAGAGGCCCAGAGTGAGACTGTCAGCAGGGCCGGCCCTAGGATGTTGGTGGCCCCCTAAACAAGGTTTCTGTTTGTGGCCCTGCACTCTAAGCACAAACACCAAATCACTGGTTAAAACTGAATACAGACGTGTTTATCCCTCTGAGGTCTGAGACTTTAACATATTTTCTTACATTGATCTTTTTAAGATACTTGCAGATGTAACAATACTCAAGTGTTTTATGTCTAAATATTAGAACCTCCGCTGTAAGCACACTGAGGCCAGTTTGTCCTAGAACACTGTAGAAAGAAATAATTTAGGCCAAATGCTGGAAATTTGAGGTCTGCTTTTTGAAACATTTCAAATCCCTTGTGAAAACACTCCTTCAGTCATGAGAATGAACTGTTTTGGTGCTTGAAATAGGATATGAATACAGTAATAGATAAGTGTAGAAAACAAGTCTAAAATGACATTTTGTAAGATTGTTTTTTGAGCACAAATGTTGTCATTCTGCCGTTCTATTTTCACCAAATGTCTCAAATGTGAGATAAAAGAAGCTGAATATTGACTTCACATTACATATAAAGCTCATAGCTGCACGTGCAGACCTCAGGATGTTTAAATGACTTGATGAACCCCGGTACCTTTCTGATCATGTGGCCCCCCACCTAACGGCTGTGGCCCTAAACAACCACATAGAGGGTTTATGCCAGCGGCCACCGGCCCTGATAGTCAGAGATGGACAGAGTACTCGACCCCAGTACTTGAGTAAGAGTACAAATACTACTAGTCAAAATTTACTCCATTACAAGTAAAAGTAGCTCAGTTGACATGTTACTCCAGTAAGAGTAAAAAAGTACTTGCTTCTAAAGGTACTTAAAGGTGCAATATGTAAGAATGTGGCCAAAAACGGTTACTGCAGTCAAATTCAAAACACAGTGATCTCATTTTTCTCTCCCAGTCGTAGCAGCAGCTCAGTGGAAGCAGCAGGGTTAGTATAGGGTTAAACTGAGGCTGAAACACCACTGACGCCGCCGTGACTGGGAGAGAGACTGGGCTAGGTGGCGCAACATGTAAACACGTTAATTCAAAACATAAACATGATTTGCAGTCTGCAAAAAAAGATTTTTAATGCGAATACTCTGGCTGTAGGATTGTTGTTGGTGAGTTCATCATCTTATATGAACATTATTCCTGAGTCTCTGTGACATATTAGGAGGATTTTACGGCCAGTTGCTTTAGATTTCTTACATATTGTACCTTTAAGTATCCCAAATGCTTTAAGTAAAAGTAAGAGTAAGAGTACATTTCTTATTTTTCACATCAATGAATTACTACAATTTTTCCTAAATGAATGAATTTAAGGAGCTTTTAACTCGTGTTTCTGAGAACTTTGGTGGCATCCTTATGGGTTAAGGATGACGTACAGTATTTCCACTTATACGTAGATCCCAGTGGAGAGCTGCACTGTGATAGGTTTCCTTCTTTGACAAAGTACTTTTCAGCCTTCCTAGAGATTAACTTGAGTAAAAGTAAAAGTATTTGTCTTGTAAATGTATTCAAGTAAGAGTAATAATAATGGGGGCGGGACTAGATCAGCTTTTGCTTCTCCCGCTTTCCCTTTCGGCCATGTGTATTGTATTATTTGAACTAAGATGAAGTGTGATGATGATGATTTAAATTGACATGCCCGAAACAAACAAATTGATTGATTGATTGATAATAAGTACCAAAGAAATCTAAGACTCTAGTAAAGTACAAATCCTCTGGATATGTACTTAAGTCCTACAGCACTCAAGTAAATTTCCTCCGTTACTGTCCACCACTGGAGATTGTAGCAGCAGCTTTATAACAACATGTCACACACAGAGGGAAGTGAAATCTCTCTCCCAGACAGAGCGAACATGTCTTGTCTTGGAGGCATATTGCTGAATGAGGTAATGGAAAGTTGGCAATGCCAGAACATCTATTTAAAGGAAATGGGATCAGATCACTCTCAATAATGAGGCTGTAGTGTACTACTATTCAACACTTCAATCACCCCACATCGTGTCCACGTTTACCGCAGCAGACACGATGATGCTGCTGCATGTGTCTTTAAATAAACACCATGCATGCAGAGTGACCTCGCTGTATGTAGGTTACACCGCTCAGAGGTCGGTCCACCAGGACTCACAATGTTTTACAAAAGATTCACAAATGCACGTTCGTTGCATCTATACTGTTGCACAACTCTGACAGGACTGCTGCTTCTCCAGGTGTTAGAGCAGCGATGTCAAACTCATTTTAGTTCAGGGGCCACATTCAGCGCAATCTGATCTCAAGTGGGCCAGACCGGTAAAATAAGAGCAAAATAACCTATAAATAATGGTAAATGGTAAATGGTCTGTATTTATATAGCGCTTTTCCATCTTAACGATACCCAAAAGCGCTTTACAGTACATCACATTCACCCATTCACACACACATTCACACTGTAATAATAATGAGAACTCTTAACGTTTCTCTTCGTTTTAGTGCAAAGAAGTACATTATTAAGATGTTTACATTAAATGAACTGTCCTTTTACAAAACATGTTATGAACAACCTGAAATTTCATGAGAAAAACACATGCAATTTCAACAATATTATGCCACTTCTGTCTTTAATGTAGTTTTCACACTTGTCAAATTCATCCCGCGGGCCGGACTGGACCCTCTGGTGGGCCGGTTTTGGCCCACGGGCCGCATGTTTGACATCCCTGTGTTAGAGGAAGCTCAGCTGAAGTTGAATCTTTTCTTTTTCCAAGAGAAAAGTGAAGAGGAAGTCTCTCTTTCTCTCTGTCTCTCTCTCTGATTGCCAATGATCACACCAGCACCAATGCACTGTAAACACACCATATCATTTTTAATGAGACTCACACACACACACACACAGCTCTCTATCTTCCTCTATGTTCTTCTCTCTATACCCAGAGCAGCACATTATGAAATATTAATGAGCAACATGGTTTGCTCTAATACTGAGCCCTGCTTATGATGATCATCTATCTCATCTCCTCACTGCTGCAGTCTGAGAGAGAGATCTCTCCTCTGCTGCAGCAAGTTGACAAGTTCATCCTGTGGAAAAGCTTCTTCACATGCAGCAGACGTGAAGCTCACAGGTTAATAATAACACACAGCCGCCCATACACATGGAAAATAAAAGAAACCATTCATAAATTCCTCTGAAATCCAGTGTGTGCATGTGTGTGTGTGTGTGTGTGTGTTTTTTAGTAGGTCAGGATGTTTGCCTAACCCACTCTAACTTCGCCTGACACACTTTAAAGGCAAGCAGCGGGACGCCGTGTGAAGGACAGAACACACTGATGAATTAGGCTAATTGAAATGGCTCTACTTATCTCACCCAAGAGGAGAGAACCTGGATATTGTCATGAAACAATGAATGCAAGAGCTGCTGCTGCTGCTGCTGCTGCTGCTGCTGCTGCTGCTGCGTGAGTGTGTGCAATGCATCATATCTGCATGCATCTTAACATAAAGCTGTGATCAAGGACAAGAAAATATATTATATAGGCTTATAATAATATGATAATTAAAAAAAAACTGTGATTAAATGGCATTAAGCAGGCAAGACATAGGCTATACATCACACAGCCAGAGGTGCAGTGCTGGGGCCACCATGCTGCAGTCACAGTTTGGTTACACAGGTGTTGTTCTCTTCTCACCTGGATGCCTCTGGTTCTTCTTTTCTCCACGTTTCCCTCCTCCCTTGTTTCCAAACACAGCTCTGAACATCGCTGCTGTTGCGTCACCGTCTAGCTACCGCCTGTGGAAGAAGACCAAGACCAGAAGCAAAATGTTCATTTGAATTAAGAAGAGCACATTATTTTCAGGCAACATTACCTTTAACTGTTAGTAGTACTGAAGCTGCAGGGTTTTTTTTGTTTTTTTTTAGAGCATAAATAACAGTCAGTAATTTTCTTTACATAACCATTAGTGCAGTTGAGGATGTTCACACTTAAAAATCATGTCGTGTGGAAATTAAAAACCAGAGTTACCTGTTCTTAAGTCTCCTCTGATGATCGCATTTCCTCCTCATAAATCCACGGGGCGCAGACGGAGGAACATTTCACCTGGCGGGGTCCAATTAAGAAGTGAAGTGAAGTGAAGTGAAATGCTGCGTCTCCTCCTCAGTCAAGTCACAGAGAGAGAGAGAGAGAGGGAGGGAGGGAGGGAGGGACGCGGTTGCGCGCGTCGTGCACATGCATGTGATGTGTCTCATTTGATGCAGCCTTACCCTGTATTAGCACCAGACCCTGGGCCTTCAATAGGACCATGGAGCAATAAAAAATTAAACATAGAAATAGAAATAATAATAGGCTAGCTAGAGCCTTGTCACATGGATGGTCGGTGTATTACATGTTTCTTTGCCCTAACTGGCTTCACATCACACAAGGTGATTCTGGAAAAACAGTCATTCAAAGCTGGCTATCATGAATCACTTATTTAAAAAATAAAAAATAAATGAAACAAGCAAATAACACATTCACTTATTTGTTTACGTAGCTGGAATGAAAGTAAAATGTCAATCATGAGCTGTTCAACAACTAAAGATGTATTTTTGATAATGTTTTTTGTGTTTGTTTGAGCTTAGACACAGTTGAATTTCACTGTAGATTTAATATTTCTGCCAAAAGTGGCTATAAAACAAACTCCTCCTGAGGTGAAATGGGAAAAATAGATTTAGAAAGGAAATGTGTATTTTATTTTTCTTATCATAATGATGCTGTTTCTTTGACTCTACAAAGTCACACACATTAGGTAAAGGAGAGATTTATATATATATTTTTTACATTTCATGACATTTCGAGTGGGATTGTGGGTATTTATTAATATATTGGTTTGTAAAAGTATAAACAACGTTGTTCTACATGGTGGATTGTGAGGAAAGAGGTCAGATTCAATACAGGATGAACTTTTGTAAATTAGGGTACAAGTGATTCCTGTACATCTCCACTAGGGGGGGGGGGGGGTAGTGTTGCGTGCAGTTCCCGCTCCGTCCTGAGGGGGGCGTACCGGTGGTGCCCTATTTAATCCGCTGGCTTCACTCTCCTCGCTCTTTTCTCTCGTGTCTGAAGCAGCGGAGGAGAAGAAGGAGGAAGAAGCTCGTCTTCTGTACAATAAAAATGCAAAACAAATCCAGAGTTTCAACCACCATGAGCACCGCCACCGACACGACCTGTTACTGTGAGTATATGACTGGTTTTTACGTCTCAATGCGGAGAGAAACGCAGCGTTATTAACGGATTAAGAGTCGATGTTAAACCTCAGAAGTCAATGAACACGTGTTAAAGCCTTCGACTAATGCTGCGTTCGAGACGACTCGGAACTCGGAACATCTTTTTAAAACCGAAGAGAAATAACAATATGAATTTACTGTGTTCCGTAATCTGTAACAGTAAATAGATAATGTATATTTCATAACGTTTTAATGTATTGTGGCATTTAAGAAAGGCGTTTTAATCCATGTTTTACCATTGACGGTGTGATTCTGGAAGCAGGAGTCAGAAAATCCCGAGTTTCAAGTTATCTCGAACGCAGCACAAGGCCTTTATGCTTTTTCTACGTCTGCTTCAAAAAACTATTAAATATAACATGTCAGATTATCCACCTTAACTATTAAATCGATAACACGAGGGGACGTGGAGTGTTTATCGGGGGAAAATAAAAACAAAAATGAAATAAACACTAAGACACGGGTACAAACTTTAGCATAGCACTGGATATGCTACGAGCTAGCGTCAATGCTAACTTCAATGTTCAGACTAAACTCTAAAAATGTTAAATTTCTTCAGTTTACCGTCAATAATCAAGGAAAAGGACTGATTGATCAACCGATAAATAACCAATCGGTAGATTATTAGATGTTTAGCAGATTTGTATTGATTCTCTGTATTAAAATGCACTCGTTTTGTGTCTGTGCTGTGGATATTTTAGATTCTGGCTTCTAATTTCCGGGTTCATTTAATTATTTTTTATTTTTTACCACATAATTTTTTTTATTTAAATCGAAAAATTACATATAATAAAAATAGTAATTAAAAGTTATACATTTCTATTTGTAAGCTATTAATTCTCTTAAGTAAGATGACCTAGTGAGTGGATGTTTTAGATTTTGGCTAATTTCTGGAATTTAATACACTACTTTTTTATCACTGTATTGTTTGAAAAATTTGGGGAAAAATATATGTGGATTATACAAAAGTTATAAGAAGAGCTTCCAGTGAATTATATAGGTTTTAGTTCCACTGCTGTGGATATTGTATATTCTGGTTTTTCTTCTTGTGCAGTTTCTTTAACAGAAATGAGTTGACATCACCAGAAACCACATTTTCAAAGTTGTGTTGAGTCTTGAGAAAGTGAGCGTTTTTTTTTTTTTTCTCTGTACAGTGAGTTCTTAACAATAATCCCTCTTCTTTCCTAGTGGATCATGTGCCGGTTGTTGGACACCTGATGGGGCCAGATGGAGGATGATGATGATGGTGGTGTTTGAGTTTCTGCAGAACGTCAGAGTAAACACCACAGTCTGTCACCAGTCACGACTTGCTGCTGGTGGTGGTGGGGAAAAAAGAGAAAGAAATGGGTTTGAGAGAGCAGCTCCAACAGCAGGACCCTCAGCCCTGCAGAGAGGCTGTGATTGGGGGAAAAGTAAGTAAGATGTGTGTAATGTTTGCAGTATTTTGTGCCTAAAGCACCGTCGGCAGCATCTTTGACAGCCTGGGCTCTCTGCTGTGAGAAATCCTGGGTTTTAATATTTCAGATGCAACATTAAATGTCCCCGCGCTTTCTGCTCGCCTCTTTCCCATGGCGTCTCGGATTGAAGAGGGGAGGATAAATATTAACAACAAATGTACCGTAATATTTTGTAAAGAGCCTGAATGTAATGTTGTTTCTCCTCCATTTTTCAGTCTTGGATGTTTTAACGTTGGAGATGAAACCAGAGAGAAGACTGTGAAACGCAGTGCTGAGGAGTCTAGAGAAGAACTGATACCTTTTTTTTTATTTTTATAGGTGAGTAAACAAGTGCATACGTGTGTGTTTTGTAGTTGCATCCACTGATAGACCTGAAGCAGACAACATTGGCTTCTGGGTTTGCATAGAGATGCTAAACTGATCCTTCCTCGCGCTTTCTGGCTGCTGCAGTCTATAGCAGAACGGATTGAATTGAGGAATACATGACGCAACAGTGTTGGTTTTTGTGAGTTATGACCATAGAATCAGTACTTAAGTCACAATTTTAGCCCCTGAAACTATGTATAGTAGTGTAGTGTTTGTGTTGTCATTAACTTCAGTGTTTTTTCAAGCAGCTTATAAAAGCATTTTTCTGTTATTTGATATCTCGAGGCATAAAGACTTATTCCAGTGACTTTCTATGACATCATTTGCTTTTGATTATGACTGCAAGGCTTCTGTTTTTTTAAATAAAGTGCTGTATAAATATCATTTTTGTTGGCGCTATTGTCTTGTAGGTAATAAAGACACCATGAACACCTGATGGAGATTGGAACAATGGAGCATTTTCTCTTCTGCCTGAAACTCAACAGAAAATGTTTTGTTTTTTTTGTTTTGTTTTTTCATTTGCCATCTTATCACCAGCAGTTTTTCATCTGTATTGTACATTATGAATGTGAATCTGCATAATTAAAATTCTGGTGTATCAAACTGGCTTTTTGTTTGCAATAAAAAAAACTATTGAATTCAATTCCTGGAGCATTTTTTGTGTTTACTTCTTCCTTAGTGTTAAACTGTAATTACTGTGAGGTGGTGAGTTGATGTATAATTAATTCAAATATCATGA